>NC_057852.1:17079424-17374424 GCF_015237465.2 Chelonia mydas
CCCATCCCAGAAGCTCAGATTCAGATCTGCTTCTAAATATGAACTCTCTCAAAGTTCACGCTGGTTTGGATCTGGGGGCTTTGGTTCAAGCCCATCTCTAATGTAGTTACGTTTCCTACTGAAATCCATCAATCAAATGAAATTCTGTGGCTCAGAGACACATCTCAGCCAACAGAATGATCATAATGAACTAAAAAATGGTGGCCTATTAACATACAAACAATAAGGACCAGATTCTGATATCCTTACTTGCATTGAATAATACCTTACTCCAGGAGTAGCCCCAATGAAATCAATGGATATTACCCAGCATGAACAGTTATAAGAATCTGGCCCTATATTAAGCAAAACAACATGAACAAAAAGAAAAATAATGTTCAGTGTTAGCTATTTTTAATAGTTGTGGGAAGTTTTATCACAAATTAACAGACATCCTAAAAATTACGGTGAGGATGCTTAAACGAGATGCATAGCACATGGTATCTCAGACCTGGAATTCCATTTACTTTCACTGTTGAGGACACATGGGCTGTTCAGTTTGCACGTCTTCTCTGCTTTCTAGCCTATGCATGGAAAGATGCTGTAATTCCCAGCTGCCCTCCTGCTGTCTGGGGCCTATCATCATGTTGCATGTCTGGCTTGCTCACATAGGAGACCTGAGCAATGAGCAGCTTCAATTTGTCACTCAGGAGGCAAGTTTAAAATAAATATATGGCCATATGTGAAAGAGCTGTCAGGTAAGAGAACATAACCTGGTTTTCTGACTTTATTTTGTTGGCCTAAGATAGCACAAATCCAACAGCAGCTTCCTCCTTCTTATTTGTTAGCATTTCTAAAAGTGGTACTGCTTTACTTAATGACATGGGTCGGCTTCCTCTTTGATGCTATACTGTATGGACACTTTTGCCAAGACCCTCAAAGGTATTTAGGCTCATAACATCCATTGATTTCTATGGAAATTGAATGTCTTTGAGGATCTAGGCCTTTCTTTTATTAGATAAAATGGCAGTTATGCACACGTATTGTGGGGAAAATGCACCCCATATAGCAAGTCTGATGACAGTCAGAGGAAAATAAGGAAGGGGTCTTTGATGACCAGGTGAGATTGTTTTTTAAAAGATATTTAAGGTACAGTTATTTGTTGGCAGAGTTGGTCAAAATGTTAATTATTATGCATATGATATTGGGTATGAATTTGACCCCCTTTTGATCAGCAAATTATTCATGAACCAGTTCTGATGGTCTTTGAATGTGTTAATTATACCTAAATTTAGGATGAATAATTTCCATAGTGCAGGTTGTTAGCAAACATACATTCGGATTATTCATTAATCATATCATATGACTGGTTTCCTAAGTCACATAGTACAGTGTTTTCTTCCTAATTGGTGACTGAAACATTTCAAATGGAGGAATAGCACATAGAAAATAGCAAATAGGGAACTTGCAATTCCAATTTGGGGATAAATAAACATACTAAAATGCGGGGAACTTTCTGGGTTTTGAAACATTTTCCTGAATACCCTTGGCTGTTTGAATACTCACAGATAACTAACCCAATGGTCCTATGAATCATAGTGATGGAAATACACTACTTTATTTGTGAAAGTGTTCTGCATCATTTTTTCACTCTTTGTCCAGCTCTACTTGTTGATCAATTTCTCTACTCTGTTGAAAGCACTGAGGAAAATAGCCCTGCATTTTAAAATTGTTCAATATTTTGGGCCAAGAACAGCCTGCATTTAGGCAATTAAATAAAAGCAGCTTAGTTTTCAGTAGTGCTGAGCACCCACAATTCCAGCTGAGCCAGTGCTCAGTCCCTTTGGAAATAGGTCAGTGGGACTTCAGAATGTGCTGAAGGGCTTTACTGAATTAGGGCCAAATTTAGTAACTTCATCCTGGATTGAGGCTTCTAATCTCAGGTATCCATTTAAAAAAATAAATAAATCTTTGCCTTGATGTTTTAAAACAGTTGGTGGAGTTAAAAAGGAGTTTCAGAAATGTGATAAGACAAAAATATCGAAAAAAAAGAGAAAAGTCAAAGAGATAAAAGAATTAAAGAAGGGTCCCTGCAAGGAATGTAAGCAAATAAGACTTACATACAAATAACCAAGGTAATAGTTTGCAATTCTGTACCACCTTCCGCCTGAAGACGTCTTTATAACACTCCCAATAGGTAGGTAAATATTATGATGTTTAGGAAACTGAGACAAAGAATTTAGATTTTTAAATATGACTAGTGATTTACAGTGCCTCACTTTTTGGGTGCCCAATTTCGGGCACCTTAAAGGGCCTGAGTTTCAGTGAGTGCTCACCCTCTGAAAATCAGATCCCTTTAAAGGATATGTCTGCACTGTGTGGCAAATTGCCGGTACAATTATGATGGGTCCCGTGCTTCCTCTTCTTGGGGGTGGGGGGGGTTCAGGGTGCAGTTTCCTGCCCCTGAACTAGGGTATCTACTGTCCCACTAGTAACCCAGAGAAGGGTAGTGGAGAGGGAGGGACCCGGGCCTGCCCTCTACTCCGGGTCCCAGCCCAGGGGCCCTAGGGATAGTGGTAGACAACTTGAACTAGTGCTTCCTTCCCCTGAGCTACTTCCCTCTCCTGCTCTTCAGCTTGTGGGGCTTCCTGCCCTCTCTCTCTCTCTCTGCACAAGCCAGGTGTCTCTTTACCTAGGGTCTTGGTCTTCTAGTCTGGCACGGCACTTCTCCAAACTCTCTCATCTACTTCAATTCCTTCAAACTGCTCTCTGCTCCAACTCCTTCCCCTGGCTGATTGAAGGAGGGGGTTTTTATCAGGTATCTAGCTTCAGGTGCTCTAATTGGCTTAGGTGCTTTTAATTAATCTATAGAAACCTTTCTTCCCTCTCCAGGGAGGTCTCCTCATCCTGGGACTTACATATCTCTTCTATATCACTCTCCTGCTGCCTTCTGGCCATGCTGTATCACAGCTGGAAAAAAAACCCCGCATGGCTGGAAGTCTCAGAGCATTTCTCAAGTTGGGCATCCAAAAATGGAGGCAAATCACTAGTCTTTTTGAGAGTAATGGGGAGTGTTTAAGAGCGAGAAAAAGGAGAGGATAAGTAGGAAGCAAACCTTTGTGGTTTGAGTGTAAAGGCCATGCACTAGATCAGCGTCAGCATCCTAATTCTGGTATGAAATCTAAGAAGTTTTATCTGCTTATGCATGACCTCCTTCCCATCATGTCTTGACTTGGGCACTGGGTCACACTGAGTGACACATGCTGTGAAGGGTCAGTCGGAATGGGAGGAAGTATGGGTGGGTTATCGGTGGTTGTTTGTGCACATGCACAGCATCTGAGAGCCGTTCTCAATCACTGCATTTGGGTTTTCTGTTGAATACTGACCTAAATTGAGAGACAGAGAGAGAAGAGAGCAAGCAGCTGCCCCACCACTGTTGCTCTGTTTTCAGTGAGGATCGAGCCTCCATAATCCCCTCGGATTTTATATCTACCAAAACAGCTTGGGCCCATCAGCAAATTGCAGTGGCATATGGTCCAGGTTTATGAGTAATCTGGCACTCGCTTAAGGCATAGAGGGTACGTCATCTTTCAGCAAATACAGAAAATATTGTGTGGTGGTGGTTTTTTTTTTTTTTTAAAAGGACTATATTTAATGCAGCTGATAAAAAAAGCTGTGAGCAATGTTTACATTTTAAACCAGTCCTATTTAAAACTTCAGCTGCTGTTCAAAAGGCTAACTACAAAATGTGAATAAAAAATGAGTCTCACTGTCCTGCATTTGACTTTTTGTTATTTAATATAGTCACAAGATACACTACAGCAGAGATCCTTAGAGCAGGAAAGGGTTACTGTATCACTAATACAATGAGGAAGCCTGTTGCTTCCTCAACCATCCATTTGGTCCCTGACTCTCAATACCTATCCAAGATAATCCAAGGCTGTCTAATACAGTATAGTATTTATTCAAGTTTCCAGATCCCGTGACCTAAGCTGGCAGCTAATCTGTTACAGTTTCAACCATTCACTGGGCGAAATTAATGGGTCTCTACATTCCTTATATTATTTTCATATTTTTATGATCAATATCGTAATCGTTTCTAGTGGGCCTACTAAAGCGCAGAACTCCCATTGTGCAAAGTACTGTATAAACATATAGTAAAAGACAGTTCTTTCCCCAAAGGGTACACAATTTAAATAAACCAGAGATCCAAAGAATGGGAGACAGGAATGCTCAATGTCAGTTGGGATACAGGTCTTTCTAGACACTGAATATATCACTAGTAAAGTCTGTCCTGTTTGAGGCCTAGTCCACAGTAGAAAATTAAATTGACCCAGCTATTTCACTGAGGGGTGTGAAAAATCCATCCCCCTGAGTGACACAGCTAAATTCCTGGGTAGACAGCGCTAGGTCAATGGAAGAATTCGTCTGTTGACCTAGCTACCACCTCTCAGGGAGGTGGATTAACTACAGTAACGACCCCTCCTGTCGCTGTAGTGAGGGACTACGCTGAAGCGCTACAGTGACGCAGCTGCTGTGGTGCTTTAAGTGTAGACATAGCCTGAGCCTCTCCGTCTAGCCCCTGTTCTTCCTTATGTTGTGGCCTCTTTACACTGCTTCAGAAGTGTTAAACAGGGACGAGATGACCCCTTCTGAATACCTCCATTAGAACACGGTTCTGTGGCCAGCACACAGCTGGGTAATGCTCTATGCCAGCCCAACTCCTGGCTCCTGACATACTGAGAACATGTTGGAGGAGAGAGGAATTGTGTTGGGAGTGCCTCATGCTCTAGTTATCCTGTGTTCACACAACAACCCAAAGAGGGCTGCTATAAATTGTGCCGAACAGAACCAGAATTAAGGAAGTACAATGGTAGCTGAAAGCCAGATGTGCCCATCCCTTCTTCCCCTCAACTTTCTTGAGCAAACTCAGAAGAGGAAGAACACAGAATCTTGCCCTCTGGCTGGTGAGAGAGACGAACTTTCAAATCACACACAGCCCTTCTTCAGGTTGAACAGTGACCTAAATGCAGAAGTAGGAAAGGAGTCAGTGATTTGGGGAAGTATGAATCTTCCTGGGAAGTGGAATAAAATCAAGTATCATGCAGAATTTGGATTCTGGATCCCCTGACATTCAAAGATGAAGAAGAAAAAGGTTCCTAATCTGGGTTGAAGAGAAACGTGGAGACGTGTATTATACTTGGATAGATATGTCAGCTGAAGAGAATAAAAGAGCTGAGAACATATTGCAACAGGTATAGTTGAAACGTCACCTCAAAGCTAACCCAGCCTCTCCTCCAAACCCATCATACTCACCATCCAAATGTTACCTCGGTATGAAAGTGAACTCATGGGATGTAAGATCTTTGCACTGCAGACTGTAAAACATAACAAGATTGCAAAATATTTACACTGTTAAATACAGAAACAGGGCCATATTCTTATACCCTGCTCATCACAAAGATGTATTTATTTGTATTTCCTGGGGAATACAAGATAAAAGTGGATACTACAGGGGCTATCATAATACGTGCTCAATCTACAAGCAGGCTAAAGAGATTCTGAGAATGAAAAACTAGTAGGTGTAATTGCCAAGAAAGCTGATCCTATCGAGTGAGTAAACATCAGGCTGATAAGATGTTTGAGCCTTAAACACACCTGGAATATTAAGGCTGGTCTTCCCTACAGTCACGGAGTCCCCAGGCGATGCTCTGGAACTGCTCCCTACGAAGCCAGGCAGGACTCTGGTGAGGTCTCCCCTCTGTGAGCAGACTGTCCGCAGGGCAAAAAGCTTGCATGGCTTCCACCTTCCTGGGTCTGACCTCGGAGCATTCAGCATCCTCTGCCCCTCCGTGCGCTTCCCATAGCGAGTCCGCCCAGGCGGGGTCCTGGGGAAGCCAGAGGGTCCTGCACCCCAACTTCGCAGTCAGATGTGACTCTCAGCCAGCCAGTAAAACAGAAGGCTTATTAGATGACAGGAACATGGTCTAAAACAGAGCTTGTAGGTACAGAGAACAGGACCCCTCAGCCGGGTCCATTTTGGGGGGCAGTGAGCCAGACAACCACATCTGCACTTCACTCCTCATCCCCAGCCAGCCCCCAACTGACTCACCCTCCAGCCCCTCCTCCTCTGGGCTTTGTCCCTTTCCTGGGCCAGGAGGTCACCTGATTCCTTTGTTCTCCAACCCTTTAGCTATCACCTTGCGGGGGGAAGGGCCCAGGCCATCAGTTGCCAGGAGACAGAGTGTTGACCATTTATGTACACTGGCCCTTTGCTCTGCAACAATTACACCCCCTTATCCCACCACCTAGAGACTTAAGAAATGCACAGGGGAAACTGAGGCACCCCTACAGTACTCAGAGGAAACATTAAGAACAGTCCCACCTACTTTTGCTGAGGTACACTGTGGAGGGTCAAAAACTGTAGGGGGAACAGATTTACCCCTTAATTGAAAGGGCAGGGTGGAGAAGTCCTTAATTTTCACTAAATTCCAACTATCATCTTTGTTCCCAACTGTTTGTCAATTTGTCAGTCATTTTTAGGTGTTAAAAACAAAGAGCAAAGCATTAAGCGTTCTGACCCAAACTCTCTTCCCTTGTCAACTGTTCAGATTTTACTCTCTTGTTACTTGTGATGTTATAACCTTGATTGTTTCCCCAGTTGTCCAGTCTTCCTGGGGAAAGCAGGCTAGAACAAGGCCTGAATTTCTAAAATAATTTTTTTGGGGAGCACATTTAAAACTTTAAGTGCCTGATCCAAGGCTCCTGAAGTCAGTGGAAGTCTTTCCACTGACTTTGATGGGTTTTGGATCAGGCCCCAAAAGTGCAACATCATAAAATACCACGACCCTGTTAAATTAAAAAATAGGACTTTGGTAATAACCATATGGCCTGTTCAGAGGAAATCATTTGGCGGAGTAGAGCCATTCCATTAGCTGGTTTGGTTTGGTTACAGATACAGAAACTTTAGAAGCCACTCTCAGAAAAGTCCTTCAGTCCATATGTTTCTAGCTGAAGACTGAACTACCAGAAAAGCTTGGTTTACAGTGACACCTTCCTGCCCTGTAATCTTGTAAAAACAACAAGGAGTTCAGTGGCACCTTAAAGACTAACAGATTTTTTCAGGCATAAGCTTTCGTGGGTAAAAAAAATTCACTTCTTCAGATGCATCTTGTAAAGACAACTACATGTGCTCTAGAAAAGAATACTAGAATAATCATTTCATGTAACAGAAAGGCTCCTTTTAGCAGAATGGCATCACAAGATCAGTGCTTCCCGCTTAAATGGCCAAATGGCCCCAGAGGGCCTGGGCCAGTGAAACTGCCATGGTTCTTCAGCAGAAGAGGGAAGCAGGTAGGGATTTAGGAACCATGCACAGGGGTGGTCTGGGGTGGGGCCTGAAGGCTCTTGACTATGAAATTCCACTGGCCATTCTCCATCACATAGGGAATGAAATTTATCCCTATTCTGGGAGCTAGTAAAAAGCCCTTTTAGTATTTCCATTAGTTGTTTCTATATTTTATTGACCTTCAGTTTCATCAGGTGTCCCTATAACAGAGGCTAATGCCCCATGCTCCCCAATATAAAAGATCTCAGTCAAGACCTTCCTAGTGTTTTTCCTTTCCATAAAAGTAGTTTCTGCAATCTCTTGTTACATATAACCTTGCCAGATCTCCAGTTGTCTTTAACACTCTTTCCAGTCTCCATTTTATCTGTCCTAATGTGAGCTATCCACCAGCTCATTTGGACACAGCTGAGTCTGGGACTGGACTCCAAAAGACCGTTTGTCAGAGACTAGGGACTCTTACCAAAGATTGGCTCACTTCAGCTGTCTCATGCAAGCTCTGCAATGCCTTCTTTATTTCACACCCTCCTATTGGTTCCCATTTTCACGCTACCATCCTGCCTTTCTGTTCCCTCACCATACCATTTACCATTGCCTTATTGATGTGCAACTTACATAGTTTACATCCCCTCTGAAATCTGGCCCATTGGGTCTACCAAATTGGCTTGGAGATCTCACATAGCCCTTGTCTGGCCTACAGTAGCAAAGCCCCCTAACGCAGCCTGAGATAGGTTTGACTTCATATTCTGATGTTATGGGACATTCCCATTTAGAACAATTGCTTCATGTAGCAGACAAAGAATAACTACTATGCCACTTGTGTGTCAAACGATGCTGCAGCCTTGACACATTCTTTTGCTGATGACACTAATGCAAATACTTGGATAATGAATCAAGTTACATCCTGCCAATCAGCAGATTCCCATAAAGGGCAGCTATGTTTCCTCCAGTAGAGATGGAGAGGTTGGTTCAGACAAAAGCCTCATCTGGAGGTCTGTGAACAATAACATGCAGAACCTCTATATAGTCTAAGCAGGCTCATGAAAACACACATGAATATTTTTAATTGGCTCCAGTATATGTATTTATCCAAGGAGCAGAAAAAGACAATACACTGAGGAAATTAAGACTGTAAAAAACACAGTTTCTGTTTCCTTCCCCCCTCTCTTCTTCCTGTTCATGCTTTTCCTTGTTTCTCTCTCTTTCTTTTTCTCTCTACCTTCTATCTCTACTTGTATGCTTGCTGGTGAAAAGTTTGTGTGCGTAAGCTGGGATACTTTCCCCTAAAACTGCATGATACAAATTTAGTGGACTCTGTAAAAAGCCATTGCCAATAGTAAATTCAAAGTGGCCTCTAAGCTACCATAGTTTCCTCAGTGGTAAAGAATAGGGAAAAAAAGCATAGTACCATGTGGTATCTGGAGGTAAATGTTGACTTTTAAATGGCGGCATTAGGGGCTGTGTCTTTAAGGGAGGCATTTCCCAGACAGAGCATCCAGGTGAGGCACTGTTTTGTTGTAATGCACAGCCAGTTGGAACTGGACACAGAATAAAGCAAATCTCCTGCAAGCACCTTAAGCAGTGAGTGATCACTGAACGCTGTTAGAAATTGATGCCAGAGTCACTGGGGATGTGCAGAGAAATAAAGAGACAGATAAAGCCAGACACAGAACTCAGTATGATTTGACCTGCCACCACTTCATGAAAATGACCCTCTGTGTGTCTGTGATGAGATGCAATGGTTGCAAACAGCACTGGTGTAACGAGCGGTTGCCACGTGGTCATATGAGATTGTCATCCAAGACAAACACAAACAACTATCTCCCACTCCCAGAAGAGCAGGTGTAACTGGGTGGTATGTTCCTTTCAGGGCCAGAGGCCTTGGGCCAGCCAGCCTAGTTCATTAATCAGATCCAGCTGAACAGGGGACAGTTTTCCTTATGAAGAGCTGCAGGAAGCAGCAGGAGGGAGCGGGGAAGGTGTTGGTGTCGCATCTGCAGACAGAAGCTGCAGGAAGGGACAGTCTTCTGCTGTAGTCCCTGGATCAGGGAAGACTTCAGGAAGGAAGGCCACGGGGAGCGCTCCTCTAGCCACTCTCTCGTATACAGGGCAGAGAAGTGGGAGAGAACTGAGCTTGAAGGCCTGGCAGAGGGGATATTTCCTGCTCATCTCTGGGAGTACTGGGGTGAAGGAAATACAGGGGCCAGGGAGCAGAGAAAGAACCCGGAAGGGATATGAGACTTGCATTAAGCGCGGGGTGGGAGCACGTTGCTATTGCTTTGTTTGAAGAAAGACTGGAGACCGAAGAAGAGCCAAGAGTGAAAGAAGGTGGTCGAGCCGGAGGTGTTCTGAGTTGCAATATGGTACTTTAGTTTATATCTGGGAGATGTGTAATCACAAAGTACCCCATGCAGAGGCATTCTTAGCACAAGAAAATGTTTGGGGAGTGTTTGCCGTGACCCTGAGAAGGGGAGAAACTGAGGCTGCATGCCTGCCTGGCACCTTCCTACCATGAGGGGGAACCCAAGCGGGGCCTGACATGGAACAAAGGGAGATACGGGACAGCGACTCTGCCATTTTGCCAGAGACGGCCTCATACAGCCAACCACCACAGCAGGCTGAGACGACAGAGACCACAGATATGGAACAACCAAAGTAAGTGGACTTGCTGCCTTCTGACAGTGTGGGAGCCCCATCGGTCCAAGTGACAGCACAGGCTACCTCAAAGAGTGTTAGCAAGGTTAGTTATTAGGCTGGTTATAAGTATTTGTAATTGTATGTTACTTTAATGTTGGTGTCTAAGTGTTTATTGTTACTAAAGTTTGGCTTGTGTTGAGGATTGCACCACTCAGGGCTGAGCGTCCCAGACAGAGACCCATCCCTTCAACATCCTGCACATGCAGCTTTTGCAGCATACTAGATTTTTTTCTAATTGTACGACACAGAGCCTTAGAGCCATCAGACGTCTGTTCGCTCATACCATTCCTGAAATGTCTTTGGGACTGAAGAACAGGCATGGTCTTTGCAATGGCGTAAATTCATTCCTAGTGTAATTCCATTGATATAAATAAAGCAGAGATGCAACAGAACCCACAAAGTAAGATCTGGTGCCAAACTTCCCCAGAACTCAGAGGTGTTCAGATGCAGGGTTTGGTTTGGGCCCATCTTTATGGTTTGGGCCCAAGCTATGTGATGTTATTTTTTTATCCCCAAAAGGCAGGAAGGGGAGAAAGAACACCCTAGCAATGCTTCGTCCAGGGGAAAATGAATTCCTTCACTCTTTGGCCAAGATGCCTGTTGCCACAAGTTCACCGTCTCTGTCTTGGCTGCAAGGCAGATATGGATGGATGGATGATGTACTTAGAAGAACTGAAATAGTTTGGCTTGACAGAAGAGGAAGTGACTTGTAACCCAGTAACTTGACATACGTTGCTTTTGCTTGTTAACAAGCAGCCGATGCTCCTGGTATGAGAGGCATTGTAACAGGTGCAGGCCAAGTAGACACAAGGGTAGATTGATAGACAGCCCATCTCCCCAGCTGAAAAAGTAAAGGGCTTGGGGGATGGGAGGGTAGAATGAACAAGGAATGTTTTGCAAAGAGCTATTTGAGACTGCGTCAGTGATCAAAAAGAAAAATTATCAGCTGTGGACTCGAGGGTGTGAACACTGCCTATCATCGCTCACTTAAAACAACAGTGCGCGTACACCCCTGCCACTCGGGGAACTGCCGAACTTTTCGGCCCCTTCATTAGCGTTCCAGCAAGCTGCTTTGGAAACTAAAAAGCAAAGGACTGACTGTCTAGCAATCTATTTCACAGCCTCGCACATGCGTAGCAGAGCACCACCTACCCTACTCCAAGTTCAGGGGAGGAAAGTGGTTTTCAGCTGACTCACTAACACATGTACTGGTGAACAAGATATTGTGTTTCTGTAGGAAATTGTGTTATAGTAATTACTTCCCACCAGCTCTTAAAAAACCCAGGCCAAATGGCTCATGTCCCTCATTGTCCGGAAACGAGGTTACAATCTAGTAAACCAATCCCCCACTTTATGAAACAACCCAAGCTGTAGTGAGGTTGAAGCAGAGCTAACTTCCCTATTCTATACTAATCTTGCCTGGATTTGTTAGTTACATAAAAAACAGGTTTGGGGATTGTTTGGTGCCCACTGTAGTTCATTGAGCACTAAGCTGAGATCACTACATTTATTTGATTTAGAATTTCATCCTGGATTGTAACTGGGTTATCTGATCATTTATTTTCCCTTAAAGGCTATGTACACAATTTTTGGAGGAGTCACAAACGGGAAGTGCGGTAACATCTGCTGTATCACTGAGTCTGGAGAGAAGAAAAGGTTGAGGTATGGTTATATTACAGGCAGGGTGGCTTTAATGGGAGTTCATGAGCCCAAATACACCAACAGAAGGAATGCATGGTTCTATAGCCCAGGCCTTGCATCTTCGGGGCACCACTCCTGGCCAAGTCGCTGCACAAAGATTTCAGAATCTCATGCCTCTATGGAGTTGTAGGGCAAAATCTGCTAACGGGAGCACAAGGGGAACGGAGTCTAGGCAGGAGAGATGCCAGGGCGGCATTGGACTCATGGTGGGGCCTCTCCCTGCCCTGAGCAGCCAAGTCCAGATGCTGAGTGGAGCTGCTTCCTCCACGGTGTCCCTGGCAGGGTCTGTCTCTCTGTTGTGAGTAACCAGGACTGGTTCACTAAAGTACACTCATTTAGTCGGGAGAGTACATCTGCCACTGATTACAGGTGATGCAGATTGAGTAGACTAATCATTTGTAAAGGAACACAATTCTTACTATTGGTGCTGGGTATGGGGGATATGTGGGAGGAGCATGGACTGAAGCAATTTGTTGTTCTGTTGTCTTCTAGGTTTATCACAAGGGTCAGAAAATGTGGTGTTCTTCTTAAAGTTCCAGCTCCTGGAGTCATATGACTATGTGACAATATGAACCATAAGGACTCTCAGACCAGAAGGCAAATAAAAAAAAACCCAAATGTATTCATTTTTTTAAAAAAAAATCTCATAATTTTTAAGCCAACCTCACATGTTTGCACAGTACCCAGCACAATTGGGTTCCATTCCTGATTGGAACATCTGGCACTACTACAATATAAATGCTTAATGGGAAAAAAGGAGCCAGAAATTCAAATCAATAGGACTATGCTGCTTTATACCAGCTGAGGATACTGCCCGTTATTATTAACAATAAAACACATGTTAGAGATAGGGAAAACTGAGGTTCACAATGGTTGGGCCCAATATAGTCAAGCTAGAATTAGGCCCAGAAGTGGCTTTACTGACAGTGGTTCTGAGCACTACCATCTCCCATCACCACCTCTGGATATCAAGTGACTTTGATTTAAGAGCCTAGCCATGAACAACTTCAAAGTTTGAAAGTGTTGGCTAACCAACATACCTAGATAGCAAGTCAGTAGCAAAATTGGGAAGACAACACAGGAGGCTCATCTCCTAGATCCCTGCTCTATCCATTAGGACATACCCCCGAAAATGAAAATGGCAATATCTCTGAAACCTGTTATATCTCCAGAACCAGAATTAACTTCTTAAGTGCCCACTGTGTATATAATTTCTAAATAAAAGCCCAATTCATGCACCCTTACTCATGCTGAGTTGCCCCAATGCCAGTGAGAGAGGTGGTAACAGAACTTAAGAAGATGCCTGATTGACAGGGTACCTTTAAAGATACCTTTTCCTGACCAGCTCTACAAAAATGTAAATGGTTTGGAGAAAATTTTCTAAACACATACAATATTCTCTTTTTTAAAAAAAATAAAATAAAATTGTGGAATGTGATTTTTTTTCCCCCCAAAGAAAATGCAGTTTTTTGAAAACTGAAAATGAAAAAATGTTCAGGTATTTTTTTGGGAAAAGTTATTCACTGAAAATGTTTGTTAGTTTTTGAAAAAAACTGGGGGGAAGGGGTCATCAAAAAAAGCAGAAACGACAAAGTGAAAGTTTTCTTTAAAAATTTGTTTTTAAAAAAAAAACAAAACAAAAACAAGCCATTTTCCAGTGAAAAAAGCTTTCATGTGAAAATTTTCAACCAACTCTATATTTTTGTACCGTCATTTATAAACTAGTCTCTCCTTGGTTGAGGATTTTTCCCTTTTAATAGGAACCAATGGCCAACTACATAGCAGTTTGATTGGCGAACAGAAAGTCCAGCTGATGTATAGTTCAGGCTTCTTATAACCTAGCATCTTTGCATGCAAAGTGGAGCCAGATGCTTGTGTCAGTGCACAGGGACATTGCTGTGAAGATTCTGAGGGCAGTGAGGAATCATTACTGAGAAGCGATAGGGTTATAATCTGCTGTAGTCGAGTTTTAAGGATGCAGTGCGAACAATGCATCATGAATCCAATTAATACTTAGCAAGTTTCACAGGTTTTGTACCACGCAGAAGCCGTAAGCACGATAATATTGCAGCATACCAGATAAAATAACAGATATATCAGGTTGGCCCCCAACTGGCACTTCAGAAGAAATCATACCACGGTTCTTCCTCCCCCATGTGGCTAATAGAGCAAACCTCAAAATGGGGTTAAGGAGGCTGAGCCAGGAATTCATTCCCACCTCTGCAATGATCAGCAGCTTCCCTGACGTGTCGCACCTCACTCTCTACCCCTCCTTATAGCATGGGTAGCTGCAAATATTTTTGCAGCTCAGAAAATTACCCAGCCATAAATACCAGCTACCGTATTCAACCCTGTGACTTCCTGCTGACTACGTACTGTGAAAAGGAATCGAATGTGTTTGTTTGCCATGTATCTGCTGCCAGTTGTATCACCAGGCCCCTTTTTTGTTCTTATGCCATGGGAAAGTGCAAAAAGGGAAGGGCTAAACAACTGGTTTTAACTATTTGCTCCATCATCGTAACTTCCACAATTAAGTCCCATCAAAAAGCTTTCTTCTCCAGGCTAATTTTTTCAGTCTCTCATCATATAAGCCTAAGTGCTGTCAACATGCAGAGTGGGGGGTGCGTGGAGGGGAAATGAGGGCATTCCCCACAAAGAAAGTAGCATTAGTATTCTCTCTCTGTATCAGAGCGATGGTAGGCACCAACAGTTTATTCGGTTTTTTTAAACACTATTTTTCCTTTTCGCAGTCAGCAGCAATGCAAAGGGGCCACTTGATGCAACCACCAACAAAATCACACGTGGATTGCTGGCCATCAATACCACACAAATTAGCTGAAGCTCACATTGCTCTAACCAGGCACCCCTCCTACCTTTGACACACCGGGCTGCGCCCCTGGCAGTCCCTCTTCCAGAGACTGCACCCAGAGTGGTGAGGCACAGAATCACCTCTGCCAACCCTATGCCACCTCCAGTGGTGTAGAAGGGTAGCTATCAGGGGAAAGGATCATTCCCAATATTAGAAATAGCTGAGAGTTTATATGGAGTTGGATTTTTGAAAGTACTCGGCGCTGACCCAGCTCTGCTCTGACTGATGCAATGGTAGAACTCCCATTGATTTCAGCAGGTGCACAGTCAGGCCAGCGATTTGGAAAATCCTACCAAGTGCATCTCCTTATAAACAGGTTTCAGAGTAGCAGGCGTGTTAGTCTGTATCCGCGAAAAAAGAAAAGGAGAACTTTTGGCACCATAGAGACTAACAAATTTATTTGAGCATAAGCTTTCGTGAGCATCCGATGAAGTGAGCTGTAGCTCAAATAAATTTGTTAGTCTCTAAGGTGCCACAAGTCCTCCTTTTCTCTTTATAAACAGCGACTCACCAACTCTTCTTGAGAGAAGAGAAACCTCTAGTGTGACTGTTTTTAATACCTGGGATCCCAGTTTCTAACTGAAGACCACGGAAGACTGCCATTAATACCCGTGGATGTTAGCTTCCAGTGGCTAATTTACTTGGATTTTTCAAAAAGCTTTTTAAAAATACATTTATTACAAAACTAAAACAACCTTGCAGGACAGAACCAATGTGCAGGAACAAGGTATGCCCTTAGTTATTCCCATAGAGCCTCACGGACTTGAAGGAAGTAGTATGAGAGTCATTAAAAGGCAGAACGACTCCTAGAGGAGCAGCGCTAAGGGGTCATCGTGTAAAGGAGAATCAGGCTCATATCTCACATCAGTAGATAATGATAAAAATGGAATCCAGGAAGTATTATTATTATTATAAATTTTTAAATTATAAATTATTGTAAATTTTGTGTGACTATAAAATGCCATTGTGGAAAACAAGTACAAGATAAAGGGGGACTGGGTTAGAAAGCGGACAGTGACGCAATTACCTATTTTTGTTCATACATACACAAATGCAGGGAGTCCAGTTTTGCAAACATGAGCTCCTCACTAGGGAATATAAATTCCACATGCATATACTTAACTTCTCCGTTTATGTTAATCATTTAATCAGGTAGCCAAGTATGAGATTGGCAGGCTCCGTTCAGTTACTCATGCCTTTAAATTAGCCCACACCATACAGTGTATAACATATGCACTTGTGTTTACTTGTAAACACAAGGAGCATTGAATTTGATATCCCTTACCCACAAAATCAAGTATCCCTACTCTTGTATCATGTAGTATCATTGTGACAGCTATGTAATAACTAGCAGGATTAATATTGATTATTAAACAGTAGAAGTGACTCACGAACAGAGAAGAGGTAACTGTAGATCTGTAGGTTTTAAAAAGGAAATATTTTCATTTTTCCTTAGGCCGACCCAATTTGAAATGAGAACATGTGAGATATTACTCAAGCATTTCTCATCCTTTTGAGCAAGCGCTTTATGTTCTGATGTGACTGTCTGGATTACTGAGCTGCACGTTGTGATCACGTCAGTCTGTCTTGTATGCATTTATGAACTCTAGGCTAATATACATGTAGGGGAATATGCAACCTTGTCATACTGTAAAGGTACAATGATGAGAACCGAAAACATGGCCTTGGGGTTTTCTTTGCTTACTTGGTTTTCACTGGCAGCCATATAAAAAAATAACTATATCCACATCTAATGAAATGAAAAATGGACCTCTTTGAACATTTGCCTTTTATCATCTATAGAGTAAGATGGC
The DNA here is from genome assembly GCF_015237465.2 of Chelonia mydas. Classification (NCBI taxonomy): domain Eukaryota; kingdom Metazoa; phylum Chordata; order Testudines; family Cheloniidae; genus Chelonia; species Chelonia mydas. The sequence continues at coordinate 17,095,830 of NC_057852.1, forward strand.
TCTTATTGTAAGGAACAAAGATTAGTTTTATCGCAAGGCAGCCCTATTCATCTACACCGTGTTCATATTTAAAGATACACCACCCTTACCCTGTTCTCTCGGGAAGAAGGTGTGAACTCCAGGGTAGTTCTGTTTTTGTAATGAAGGTACTTACATAAAATCAACCGGCTCAGGAATACTTTTCTTTCTTGTCAAACTGCTCTGTATTAAAATGCTTATATATGACTCTTGTTGATGTACTTTCACTCACTCACAACCTGGGTGAATTATTTGCATTGCTCTCCTCTTCCAAGTTATATTTCACTGTTCCCGTGAAAGAAAATAAAGATTGAGAGAAGAAAAATGAAAATATACTTCACGGGTGAGATTTTCAAAAGTGCTCAGCGCTGGTCTAAATCTGTTCCCATTGAACTCATTGGGAGTTTTTCCAGCGACTGCAGAGTTAAACCAACACTGGACGCTCTGGAAAAACCCACCCTAAAAATCCCTGTGTTATTTCACATGCCTGTGCTCATCAGTAAAGGGCTGAAGTCTGCTCTGATGTATGCATGGTCATGGCTCCGATATGAGGTCACTGACGCTCATCTGATGGCAGAACCCAGTTCAACTGTTTGACTGAACAGCAGTGATCTGGGAACATTATGCTCATCATTTACATGTTGTCAAGATTCCTCCCCCACTCTGAACTCTAGGGTACAGATGTGGGGACCTGCATGAAAACCTCCTAAGTTTATTCTTACCAGCTTAGGTTAAAACTTCCCCAAGGTACAAACTGTTTTACCTTTTGCCCTTGGACTTTCACTGCCACCACCAAACATCTAACCGGGTTTATTATCGGGAAAGAGTCGTTTGGAAACGTCTTTCCCCCCCCAAAATCCTCACCAAAACCTTGCACCCCCTTTCCTGGGGAAGGTTTGATAAAAATCCTCACCAATTTGCATAGGTGACCACAGACCCAAACCCTTGGATCTTAAGAACAATGAAAAAAACATTCAGTTTCTTACAAGAAGAATTTTAATAGAAGTAAAAAGAATCACCTCTGTAAAATCAGGATGGTAAATACCTTACAGGGTAATCAGATTCAAAACATAGAGAATCCCTCTAGGCAAAACCTTAAGTTACAAAAAGACACAAAGACAGGAATATCCATTCCATTCAGCACAGCTTATTTTCTCAGCCATTTAAAGAAATCATAATCTAACGCATATCTAGCTAGATTACTTACTAAGTTCTAAGACTCCATTCCTGTTCTGTCCCCGGCAAAAGCATCACACAGACAGACCCAGACCCTTTGTTTCTCCCCCCTCCAGCTTTGAAAGTATCTTGTCTCCTCCTTGGTCATTTTGGTCAGGTGCCAGCAAGGTTACCCTAGCTTCTTAACCCTTTACAGGTGAAAGGGCTTTTCCTCTGGCCAGGAGGGATTTTAAAGGTGTTTACCCTTCCCTTTATATTTATGACACATGTAGAAATGCAGATTGAAATACTCCATTGTAAAATTTATTTTCCACAAAGGGCAGTATTGTTTCTTTTGTTCTTTACCAACAATCAGCAATATGCAGAAACCGCTTGGCCACAGTTGGGTCTCAAACAACCATGTCTACTAGTTATACACAAAACATGCCAGGCCTAACTATATACACACTGCTGCTCTGATTGGTTTTTTGTGGCTTCCAAAAACCACAGAACATGGTGAGCACCACTAGAGGACTCAAACTATTTAAAGGAATGCTGCCCTATTCCTATACCCTACAGGCAGCATATTTGTACTTGTAGAGGATAACATTGGAAAGAAGTGATATCTAGAAAAAAAACATGTACTTTCATCTTATTTGTACTTCTAGGGCTCAATCTTCTATGAGCTTTTATGAGAGCATGTTGCAGGATTGTGCCCTTTTAAAAAACCCAAAACCATAGGGATCTATGGATTGATTTTTTTGGAGCAGTTTATGGCACATTGGATTTAATGCATGCCTGCTGGAATGGTCTACTACAAGGCTTCCATGCAAAAGGTGCAGAAAGTCCCTGCCCCGAAGATCTTAGCATTTAAATAGACAAGAAAGAAAGTGTTAGAGGTGAAATAGATTAGCTTATTTGCGCAAGGTAACACACAAGCTCAGTGGCCGACCTGAGAAAATAATCCAGGTTTCCTGACTACAGTCAAACAGCCTATACACTGGACCATGGTGCTTTCAAAAGCTCTACTGGTTTATTCATCTTACAGAATGACACTAAGCATTTTTCCTCAGAATAGAAGTTTGCTCTATAAAAAGGAGACATGATAGAGCTTCTCTCTGGTTTAAAGTTGTTTTCATTTCAGCCTATCAGCAGATTTTCCTAATATCATAGTAATAGGAATTTGGGACCAACAGTTCCATGAACTAACACATACATTAATTTTCTAACATCTGGCCAGCAGTCTTTCAGTTTCCACACTTTGAGCCTCTTTGGGTTTAGGGTGAGTTGGCTGGGCAGGAGAAGACATGGCCAGGGACAACTTTCTGGCATACTTCTGGAAGAGTGAAGACCGATACTAAAGCTCACCATTTTTAGAGTATATTGCAAGATCCTTTTTTCCGAAAAAGCCCCCAACAATAAAAGATGACAAGGAATTGTGGCAGCAATGAGGAAACAAAACCGCTAGGGCATGCTAAAACAAACTGTGCTAGAGACAAATCTTTGAAAGTCCCAAGTATAGGCTATCAGATGCTAAATTGATTGGTGTCTTAGAAATACCCTGGGTTTGTTGGCTGGCAGAAGACAGATTAGATACAGACGGACCCTAGAACTTTATACGCAGCACTAGTTAGTAAATCAAGGATCCTTATATTATAATTGCACAAGGGGTTTCCCATATTCTCAGTTCTCCTATGTAGGATTCCTTTCTTTTGAACCAGTATTCGAACAAGTGCACAATTTTTACTCTTTTTTTTTTTTACAATCAATCTCTTTGTTAAAGTCTGCCTTTTGTTTACCATTTGCAGTGGATCTAAATCACATTTAGTATGAAGAGTCTGATTGGAAGGATGGAATACGTATTTGTACCTTGGAGAAGGACTGAGTCAGGAATGAGTGATGGTCAGAAGATGAATTCCCCTCCCAGCTTTTCCATGGGCTTTTTCGGTAACCAGGGTGAATCACAATCTCATGGACCTCACATGGATGTTGTGAAACTTATGTCATCAATGTCCATAAAGAGCTTTCTGGTCCTTGGATGGAAGATGCTATAGAAGTAGAAACTTTATGCCCTTTCAGCAATATATTTATAAAGGCCGGAGGGCTTGTCCTGACATGGGAGTCCCTTCCGCCATATTTTGCGACCTCATTTCTGCCCCTTTTTTTTCTATAGATTGGAAATTTTTCAATCATGACTCTCCTGAGTTTACTCTATTTTTTCCTATTATCAACTTAACAGCTTTCTACAGCACTTCCAAGCCAGCATAACAGCAAAGTGCGGGGAAAAAGATAACTCACGCTAAAAGTCTTGACCAAAGGAAGCAGCACCATGAGTCAAACTACCACCAATAGCTGCCAAAGATTTCTAACCTCCAGCTGATGCCAGTGCCAGAATGAAAAAGCTGCTACTCAGAAGTTCCTGGTGGTCAGCATAACACAGCTGCCATTGGTCTCTGGAAGAAGGAGCCCTCTTTCAAGCCTGGAGCTGCCAATCTCTCCCTAAGAAGCCAAGCAAAAGAGAGCAACATCACAACAGCAACATGCAGGGCTAACTTGAGGTTAACAATCCCTTCCCTTTGGTAGTTTGTCAGCAAAAATTCTGATAAACTACTAGCTCTGAAGGCTCCATTGACAGTAGCACTTTCCCTGAACTACAGAAACGACGAGTAAGATGCCAAAACTCAGTTACCACAGGAATAGTATCTGTTTTTTTCCATTCGCTGCCTCCAAAACCTGTTGAAATCTTTGCTTGCACTTTAAAACCTTGAAGAAAATTGGTGTGTGAGTATGTACTGTGTTCACTCTTGACCTGATGTGCTAAAAGTTGCATGCCCAACTATCCATTGTTTAAAGAAAGAAAAGATTCCATAGGATAGAACAGATAATGTGGGTTGTGATCAGCCCTCCTCACCTAATAATCAGATAGACCAGGAAATGAAGGAAGACAAATCTCTAGCATGACTGTTTTTAACACCTGGGACCTCAGTTTCTAACTGAAGACCATGGAAGTCTGCCATTAATACCAGTGGATGTTCTCCTTATGCATTTGACAGTTTAGATTTGACCCTGGGAACTTCATGTTCTCAAAAGAAAATGTCCACACCTCTCTCATGAAGAATTATGTTAACTCTTGGATCACCTTCCATCAGTATCAAGTCATCCAGTCCTCATTTAACATTGGCACAGCCAATGTCAAACCCTTGGCTTGTAAGAAGATCCAAGAAAATGTATGTGATGGCAGGACATGTAAGTTGGGATCTACAAACACATGCAGTGTTGCCCTAACTCAGCTCCCATTGAAGTCAAGGGTGAAACGTGGAGTTCAGCCAATGCTGAGCATTTGTGAAAATCTCATCCATACACTCTACATTGCAGATCCTGGCCCTCTACACCCTGGGTGTTCCCTTTCCTTCCTACCCTAAGAGCAGCAAGGCAGGATCTCTATTTAGCCCATGGGAAAGCATGAAGAAGGTGGCCAAGTTATCATGACTGCCCATGTGCTTTGGTCTGCCAGGTTTGGGGCATTTCCAACTTCCCAACATGTTACAGTTAGCAGCATGCAAATACTGCTCCATTTTAGAACAGTAGCAAAGTGCAACCCACTTCTCGCCCCCTACCTCCACCCCAAGACCTGCCGAGTGGAACCCTGCACCAGCTAGCATGATTCCTCAACAGAAGATGCACTGAGTATCATCCTTGGTCCACTAGCTGTGCTTGCCAGGGCAAGATATGACCCCTATGATAACAGATATCTGAGTGCCTCATTTTGCTGTCACTGGACACACCACACAACTGAGAAAGCCAAAGGGGTTAACCTATTTTCAAGTTGGCCTATTCTCTGTAATAGAGTACTTTGGAATTGGTCCAGCCAGCAGACACCTGAGTGTGATTCCAGCATTTTGCACCCCTAGAGAACTTGAGCCTTGATGAGCTTTATAGGCTAACAGAAATCTTGGAAGAGAAAGGAGGCTTTCCGTGGAAAATGGGTTTTCAGGGCCAGCTGAAGGACATGATGTTCAAGATCATTGCTTTAAAATAATTTCAGCTGCAGTTAATGTTGAGCAAAGAAGAAAAGAAAACCCAAGACAGTTAAAGGATAATTAATTCTGAGTTTGGACTGCAATTTGAAAGGACTATATTGTGAAGTGACCCTTTACCAACTTATCTGAACAACTGGATCTTCATGGAAAACACTTCCTCAGATAGAATCCTGGTGTTGTTCTACTTTTATACCATATGTTCGTTCTCATCAAACTGACCTTGAAGCCAGACATACCCTAGAAAAGAAGCATGTCACAGTAAAATACTTTCAGGTATCACTAGAGTTCAGGAATAAAATAAAAAGCATAGAAAGAGCCTTCACAGTGGGCTAAAGGGAACTTTTTGGTGATCTGAATTAAAGGAGTAGGGACTCAGTTCTCCATTGTGTCTGAGCCCTGCTCTCCTTGAACCCAGGGGAGGGGAGCGGCAGCAGGGAGCCAGTTGTCTCTCTCTGGTCCTGTGCTGCCTGCCTCGGATATAAATTACAGCCACTGAGCATCTGCTCTAGCTTATACCAATAAAGGACCTTACACCAATAGATGACAAATTCTGCATCTCTGCCACACCCCCAGCATCTCCCATCTCACCTTCAATTCAGCTAGCATTAATTTCTACAGAAGCTTGGAGACCTATATGATAGGTAGAGGTCACAGTGAATGGAAACTGTATTTAATACAGTGTTTATTATGGCATAATTTTACTAGAGTATTCTTAAAAAAAAATATTTCTGGCCAACTTAAGCTTGCACAGCTGACATAGAATCAAAATAAAAAGCAGGCCAAAAGCTGCACTGAGATTTACATTTTGGACATCATATTAGTACAACAACACATTTCACACTGTTGTTTCATAATTTGCTTAATCAAATAAAATCAGATCAAGCATTACATTAGAAAAGCCCAACCTCCCCATTCTAACAGGGCAGCACTGAGCCCATCAGTTTGGTAGTTCAATTAGTTTTCCTTACACACTTATGTTGGCTAAAGCACATAATTTAACTAGCATTTTACAGTGCTGTCAATAGATTCTATATCTAGGGCTTTGACAGTACCTGTGCAGCTGTCCAAAACATCAAATAATGCGGAAGAATATGGAAAATGTGAATAGGATTGCTGAATGAGGGAAACCATTACAGAATGCTGCATATGAACACAATAAAATAAGTAAGGAATCAATGGGTGTTCATGGCGTATGCTAGTTTTTTACATCATATATTGAAATTTTGTGAAATGGAAGCCACCCTTTAAAAAGTGTTTTGTTATAAAATTGCAATCAAAATAGCCCAAAATGTTCCCCTTTACCATATATGAAGCCTAAGAACAGAAACAGACTACATCTTACTGGCCTATTAGCCGGTCATTGGAAAATATGTCGCTTAGTTTGTATTGTCTAAAATAAATTACATGCCACTGACTTAATCATGAAAAAATCTTTCATCACAAGGCTCAGTTTTCCAAGTAAAATAAAGAAATAGATGACAGCCTATTTCAAGTATGCCCATCTCTCTGCCAGTGCCTTGAAAAAATGTACAAAGCATGACCTTATCTATAACTGTTTCTTCCTTCCAGATTTTTATTTGGAGGGTCAGATTTTAAGACTTTTTAGAAGCTGTTGGAATTTGTACCTATAGTAAATATTTATTGTGATCTCCACAACTCTGTTTCTTCTCTTGTGAAGGGAAACTAAGTTTTCACATGTAGGTATGTAAAAATTCAGTGTACTTCCTTGGTTATCTCCTCTAAATAAGGAAGGGCAGAGGAAGTGTACTGGCACCAGAAATAGCAAAGGTATAATCCTGCACATCAATAATCCGTGTAGAGCCAGTTCTCGAAACAGCCGTATTTGTTACTGGAACCTCACCCTAGGAGAGACTATCTTGCTGAATACCATATATAGTGTTTGATCAACATGATTATCTTACACAGTCCCAAGTGGTCTGCAAAAGAGGAAAAATTCAATCTGTGTGTATCTGATATCTGCACTCAAAAGTCTGATCCAGATTCTGGGACAAAAAAAGAGCAAGTTTGTACGGGAGCCAACAGCTCCATGCTACTGGAAATAACACTTCTGGAGAAACACAAAAAGATGCTTCTACACAAGAGATTGGAGAGTAGAATTTAAAACACAAAACAAAGAAAAATTCCTTCTGTTTCTAGTTTTACGATCATTTATTTTTTGCATTTTGGGAACAAATTTTTAATGCTGGTGAGCATCAGCTGGTTAAAAAAAAACCTTAAAATTACAGAAAAATTACAAAAAAGGTACCATTTTTCATGAACAGTTGCTGTAGAGCTAGATGAAAAAAATTGAGTTTCAAAATTTTTCAATGAATAAGGGACAAATTTCTCACAAAAATGTGTCCCTTCTTCCCCCAACCAGAACTGAGTAGTGCGGGCAGATACTGTGCTATGTGAGCGTCCCCTGTCTAATCTTCCTCCGTTTTCATAAGGTCATCCATCACTGTAGTATCCGAGATCCAGATTCTCCCAATGGACCTTGCTTGTGACTTGTACCATCCGTCTCTAGAGCAGGAACTGCCAATGGTGAAACATTGTGTAGTTGTTTTGTTATGTGAACTAGAAGGAGATCTGGGTGTCCAATTCTGACACAAATACTCATATTGAGTAATACCATACCAAGTTGACTTCCGTGTTAATACTTGTGGATTAAGGAACAATTTAGCAGACATGGACTTTTTATGAGCTTAGAGTGGAACCAGCTGGTCATGGCTCTTGACTGCCATATTTTCTTTGACCAGAACACAGAACAATGGTACAAATGACCAATTTTCTTGAAACAAACATCAGATGCCCGATACTCCATAACGTAGGCTCCGATCCTGGAAACACTCATGTGCTTAACTTTGAGTGTTTGTAGCACGGGACTTTATGCAGATGTAAATTATGAGTAATTCCACTGAAGCCAGTATAGTTACAGCCATAAAAAGCTATAAGGGAGATTAGAATGAGTCCCCAGGATTCCATTTATGAAAAAGTTTCTGTGGAAAACGGTGCAGAACATAACAAGTGAAAAAGCAAGTCAGAATTAAATAACATCAGTACGTTGCAAACATGTAGAATGTAGATCAACTGTTTGCTTTTGCACAGGATATGGAGCCACCCATGTCACGGTAAGAATTATTACAAATTTCCTGCCAAAAAATAAATTGCAGAATATACCGGGCCTCTTGTATTCAAAGCCTCCCATTACATTTAAATAATTATTACAGCAGGAAATTGACAAGTGCATCACAGGACCCACTAGTACCGTTAAACAGATGGCACCTACTCAAGACCCAAAAATATATAACAATTTTAATTGAGCCAACACAAAACAGATTTGTGAAATAAAATAGTGCATGCCAGGTCTAATAAGGCTCTTACTAGAAATTATGACAAAGTCATTCTACAACAGCATGAGAGATATTTAGGAGACATTCATTAGCAAATATAACATTTACTTTACTACTTGCTTAGCGTAATCACTTTACATTCTTGATACAGACATTTCTACCGGATTTAATTTTTCTCAGGTTGATATCATTTTTCTCACTATGTTTTGATATTTGATGTCATTTGGATCATAGCATTTTCAAATTCAGCTCTTTGGTTCTCTTTGCTGAAGTCAAATAGCAAAAATTCCCATTTACTTTAAAGGGAGCTGGATGGGACCCACCAGTTATGACAAAGCATACGAGTGGGTTTCACAGAAATTCATTTCACTATTTTCTCCTGTTCAAAGAGCACAGGGCAGGGTAAAGATGTACAGCATAAGAGGAACATACATTCTGCTGCTGCAAATCCCCAACAAGTCAACATCTTTAGGGTGGGAATTTCAGAAGTGCTCAGTGTTGGCCTAACTCTGCTCCCGTTGAAGACAAAGCTCTTAGGTCCTGATCTTGTAGTCCTCGTGCTGGCGAAACGGTGGTGCCATTGAGATCAATGGGGGCTTTGTTGCAGGCAAAATTTGTGTTTGAGTTAGTAAAAAAAAAAAATCTCGAGGGTTGTTCATAAATAAAATCTGGCTCTAATAAAAGACATGTCATACTTTTTGGCCACCACCTGGTAAAACATTTTGCTTTTATGTTGCATCTCTTCTCCCAATCTCCTGTTTTTTCTTTACATACATTAGATTCTTTGTCGCTGGGCCCTTGGGCTATTTCTTCTCTCAGCGCCAGACCATATATTCATTTGGGGCAGGAAAATCTAAGGGAATTGTAGAAATATTTGTATATTTAAAGGCCCTAATCTGGCCTTCATTACACCAATGTAAATTCAGAATCACTCCCGTTTAGGTAGTAGAGTTATTCTGAATTTACACCACAGCAAATCTTGCCCCTTGTCTTTATACATGTCTATAAAGTGACATTGCTAAACTGTCTCTCTATTTTTGGCTTTCCATATTGCATGTAATAAATAACTGTAACAAGTGAAAGATGTTCTTTTTATTAGAGATGGGTCCGATCCAAAATTTTAAACCTAAAACCCCCATAACGTTAGGGACGTTCAAAATCCAGATTTGAATTGTGTGGCTTGAACCAATCTCTGCTTTTCATAATTATTACCTCAAGGTCAGATTACATGAGGTTTTAGGGCAAGGGGTTTGACTTTTAAAATCAACAGCAGCCTGCAATGGATTGTATCTTCCCTTTTCAGAGCTTTTTACATGGAGAACTGATTTACAGCAGAGCCTCACAAGTCTAGCTTGGCTAACCTCCAAAACTGATCAGTCTCATCAAAAAACCTGAAGGATTTAATAGCTGGGTGCTTTAGTGTGGTCTTGTATTAATAAATCTTAATTACTGCTGCAAACTGAGGCCCCAATTCATGAGACGAATTAAGCATGTGCTTAACCCTATTGAGGAAGGCACTCAGGCCTATGTTAAGCACAGTTCAGATATGCTTCAGTCCCATTGGGACTTAAAATATGCTTAAATGCTACCCTGAATAGGGATGTACTCCTGAACTGAGGGCTGAACTCCAGAACTTCTCATTCTATTAAGTTACCATAAACAATTTGAAGTGAATTATACGTGCCAAAATAAAAGCTGAAAGTATTTTTGTGTTATGTTTTGAGTTTTAGATTGTGCTCTGACCTCTCTTATCTTTTGTTGTGTTCAATGGGACTTATAGATGCTCTGTACCTCAGGGCACAGTCCTGCTGGCTACTGATGTCCCAGTTCAGCGAAGCACTCAAGCACGTGTTTAAAGTTGCGTGGAAGTTGCAATGGAAACTGAGAGCATTCGGCACTGCACAAGAGACACTCAGTACCTCTCAGAATCAGGCCCTACATCACTACATTGTAATATTTCACAGCATTAGCGCCAGGTTCTATTGCATTATAAAAATTCCAAGAGAAAAATATAAAGCCAGGTGGTGGTTTTTACCATCAGTGCTTTCCAATGGGCGAGAAAAATAAAACAATTCTATGGAAGACAAGACTATTATTATCATTGTCATTTTAATAATGAGAGACCCTTCAAAGCAATGGGAGAAAACATATTCTGCCTTTCCACCTGTAAAAAATATAATCAGTATTGTCCATTAGGTCTACATTTCTCTGAAGTCAAAGCAGCAATGAACTACAGGCCACAATGGAATGTGCATTTCTCCAGCTGCTGGAAAATTATATATGGCTAAAATGACTGCAAGCTCTCTCTTAAGAACTGCGTTTCCTGAAGAAGCACATGAAGGAGGCAGTAGGTGGCGAAACACAACCTACTTAGTGGCTTTCACTTTTAAAAAAATATATTATGATTTTAATTACAAAGATGTGCTGAAAAGTGAAAACAACACACAGTACAATTTTGTGGCTCCACTGATTATGAGCAATGGTAGTCTATCAAAATTACAGGAAGGATATGTAAACCTGACTCTGAACAGCTGTTCAGGAAGTCTTAATTCTGCCATCATTTCATTTTGAAAAATTATATCACATTTTCTTTAAAAATTTTAAGGTTGTGTTTACAATATAACCTCTTTTTTAAACAAAGGCAACAATATTAAGTAAACTAATATCACCAAAAAAATATATTGTTGTGGTGCTGAATTAAGGATGATTCGAACAAAAGAAATAAGTTACAATTGTTCACAAAAGTATAAAAGATTATCATGGACTTCCCACCAGTCAGCCTTGGTTTTCACACAATATTTGTGACCAAGAATGCACTTGAGTTGTGGCATTTCAAAAAATTCCCTTACTTTTTACTTTACAAAGATCAGCCTGAACGCTCTCTTTTTCTTTAAGCCCCATGGATTAATATTTGATGAAAGCTGTAGTTCTTGTTAAATTAAAAACTGACGGAAATGGAATGCTTATAAAATTCCGTTTCATTGTATCTCCGATTATCTCTGGCCAATTACATCCACATATTATCAAAACGTTTACAATAAAAGCAAACTTACCACGTTTAGGATGCCTTATTTGTTTAAAATATGTTTCTTTCTAGGATATAGATGCCATAATTGTTTATTCTTCTTGGTGATAAAAAATAGCCCCTACAGGATAGGCTGGTAGCATTTCTACGTGTTCTGTACGTTATTCCCTTTAAAAGATATTTCTCAGATGCACCTTTCTTCTTGGTGTCATTCTCATGTGTGATGCAGTAATGCTTCCTACCTTTCTCAGGATTTGGAGCATCAGTGAATTTTGGTCCTTTTTCAAATTAAACAAATTGACTACAGAGTGTAAGTATATGAATCTTCTAAACCTAGTTTTGTTTAAATAGCTTGCACTTTAGAATGTAAAGTAGCTTCCTACAGAGGAATAGGATTTGTGGACATATTAGATTATTATGGAATCCAACAGAAAGACACTGACCCCAGATTTCCATTTTCCTAACATTTGAGTTGTTTCTTGAGCTGTTACACCAAATCTGATTGTCTATCTGAAACCTATTTTAATTTAACTGGTAGCATCTGTGTAAAAAACCATTTCATTTTATTTCCTGTCCCCTGGAACTGGCCATTTCACTCCATAATTAATTTGCATTGTTATACATCCACAGTATGTTGTAAATACAGTCTTTGTGATGAAAATGGAGCTCATTTACAAAGCTGGTATTGATGCAGAACTAGTAATTAGATTTATAATGAAGCAAAATGGATGGTAAAGGTCTGTACTGCATGAGGCTATAGGTAAGCGAAGTAACATGCAATCTCAATATGCATGATTAATACCCTCTCAAGTATTTTTTTAATTGTAATGCAACTGGAATCTAATTTTTAAAACCTATTTTTCTTTTTTTAAAATCTTTGGGGTTTTTTTTCCTGATTTTTATGTTTTGCAAAAACTGGTAACTGAGTATTATAGAAAAATGCCTAATTGCATGTTTTTAGTATACTCTCTGTCCTCCTTCAAGACCAAAATATTATATCCCAATAGCTGATTACAGTATCCAAACCATAATGTATAACACACAGAAGCCTGGATTCATTTCAAAGCTTGCATTGGAATGGTATTCCTATGGTCTATTTTTCTACGTATGTAAGAAACCATCTGAGCCTTTTACAACTAGCTGCTTACTTTACATAATATGGAATCCAGAGCATTCATGGATAATAGTGTATGTTCTTCACGGGGAAAATGTATTTATTTACACTCCCTCTTCTACAATGTGATGAGAACTCTCACAGGAATGGATGACCTAAAGTAATTTCACATGTAAAGGGTTACATCACCTAATGCCTCTAGATGTGCTGTCATCTGTATTTTCCTCTTTCCTGCTTTCAAAATATGATATTGAAGTAGCAGTGTGCATCTTCCCAAACAAGTTTTTTCATTTTTTTTTTTTAAAGAGCTACTTCTAGCTGTACAGTTCTCTGGACTCCATTTTAATTTGATTATTTCCCCAAGGTACTAGTGCCTCTGTTGTGCAGTCTAAAATAAATATTAAGACTTTGGTAACGGAACATGGTGTATTTCATAAAGTGATACCAAGGTTTTCATTCCACAAATTGCATTAAATCAATTTTAGTTTTATTCAAATTCTTTTGATTAAAGTTAGTGTGTATACATTTGGCTACCATGTCAAGCAAATCTTACTTTGTGTCTTTTTAAATCAATGGGTTTTAAACTTGTGCTATCAATTTCTTCCCCAAAAATGTATTAATGACAGTTATTCCATCTTATAGAATAATGAAGATCTTAAGATTTGCTCTTCAAATGAGTCAAAAGTGTAACATATCATAACATAACAGCATTTAGAACGGGAAACCAGTGCAGATTTCTGAAAAAAAATTCTGCTCAGCATCAACTGCTCTATGAAAAATTCAAAATGTTGGTGTTTTTTTAATAATCCTGGGTAGACAACCATAGAGAACAAGACATGATCATGGAATTTACATGTATATGTATATGGATATATTAGAAAAATTATTTTATACACAGAAGATATGTTAGAAAAGAAATCTTCTTAAATTATTTGTTTTAGTTTGAAATAGACTATTTCATCCAGAAAACCTGGCTTTCTATGTGCACTGTTGTTGGTAAATAAAGACTATTTTCCATGTACCTTAAAATAGATGTGGGATCTCATTAAAAATTGAAAACAAGGGTTTATTTTAACTTTCTGCCTGATTGACCCAAGAACGTTTGCCTGTTTTGCTTCACCATTCTAGAGGTGAGTGTGGGACTGCACCTGCGGTTTGGCAAACCTATTCAGTTGGATTGTCATCTTGAATCAAGGGATAAAAGTGTATCGATTTAACCAGTAGCTTGAAATCAAGTGAAGATTTGCTTGTGGTTGGTCGAGATGAAAAACAAATCACTCATTTGTACATACGCACAGCAAGTCATTCCTCCTCCTCTTCAAAAGAAGAAGAAGAAGAAGTCCACCGTGGCATTGGAATGGGAGCTAGAATTCTATGAATGCTACAGTCGACAGAAAGCTCTTTTGGCATTTTATTGTTCTATTTATATTGCTAATGCTACATATCATACATACGGGAGCATCTGGCAAATCTGAAATAGTTGTGGGATAGACAGTAGCCATTTGAGTTAGCCTGTGACATGCCTTCTTGGGAACACACGTGATGCCACAGGAAGGTGGGTCTATCGCTTTAAGCTGGTAGCTAGGGAGACTGTAAAGCCAGCAAAATCATGCTTTAACTGCAAAGGGAGTAAAAAAAGAAGTGATCACAGAAACTTATCTAAGAATTTTATTTATAATCTTTGTGCACACATGGCTGATGATGATGATACCAGTGACATAAATAAACTCGAGCAAAAGATGTAAGCAAGTGGATATATGTAAAGGCTTCTTTCGGCAGTGCCGCAAATTTGGACATCGACCAAGAGAATTATTTGTGTCCCTTGCAATTTCGATGAAGAGCACAAAGGGGATAATTAGACCAGGACGCTTTGCATCGCTCTTTCCATCTTGCGCACATGCATGCCCACCAAATGTGAAATGTTCGCCTTTTCCCCTCCAATGTGATGGTTGTTGAACTTATTTTTAGTGTCATTTGATAAGCCTCCCTGCTCGCAGAGAGACATCCCACTGACCCAGCCACTGGTCATTGTCTATACCAGTTCACATCAAAGCCGGCGCGCTTTGTCAGGTTTCGACTCGAATATCCATTTTGCATCTGAAGTACAGTATCGAAAGTGACTGGATCATTTGAGCCTTTTTCTTCAGCTGCTGCCTCCTTCCTCCCCCACAGTGTTTCCGCTCACGCTAACATAATTTGGCACTGGCGACGTGACACGACGCTGGTTTTTCTAAAAAATTATAATACATACATTGTCAATGTTTTGTGATGGCCAGCGCTCCTGTAAATTTAATTTGTAAATTGATGAAAGGAGGTCTTTTTTCACTGCTGAATCGTAGCCAATGCACAGTGCCCCCTCGAAAACCGGGTAATGCGCATACAGTAATAGGTCATTCAATGTCAAAAGGCATAAAAAAGATGAGCAAAATCTTCACAGGCTGCTGCTTGCTGTTGCTTTTAATTATATTAATTAAACTTTGAAATTCTCATGCAAAGAGAGTTGCTGGCTTGTGACGCTGAAGAGCCCTTGGAGATTTGGGGGGGAAAAAACCCCTGAGATACCAGCTTTGTGGCTACTGCTTTTTTTTTTAATCTAAAAAAAAAAAAATATACATAAGCCTAGAACTGCTAGGTATGTTTATAGATGATGATGTTTTATGCGCTACTGAACTCTGAATGCAGGAAAGGGGAAAAAACCACCAGCCACAGTGTCAAGGTCTTGACGCATCAGTCCCTCAAACTCTGCTCAAGATCTCTGGTTACAGGCTGTCTTCCTGTAGAATAACGCTCTATTAATTTTCTTCCTGTCCTGGGTGCATAATGAAAGAAAGGTGTCTTCCAAAACTAAAGGGCAAAGTCTTGCTTGCTACCAATACCTTGAGGCACCCTGTCTACATTTTGTCATGTGTGTGCACTTTTCAGTGCTAGAATGACAAGATTTCCAGTCAGAAGGTTCCCGTAAGGCACAATGCGATGGGGGACTCAGAAGGATTTTGTGATCTGACATAGCTGTAAGGCAATGAACTTTTGCATTTGCTTAGCCTAGTGGGAATTTTTACCCTCCGCCTATGGCTAATAGTCCCTATTTAAATAACAAGTGCCATCGTTGCATCTGAGAGACTTTGCATCTCTACTACAAGCACACTGCGTCCTGAGAATTTGCAGTCCTTTTAAAATCAAAACAAAGCAAAATGATCTTTGGTCGTTTTTTTTTCTCTCCCCGCACATGCGTACTGGATTTTCTATCGAAGCCTAAGCATGCAGGTCAATGCTTCTCTTTTTGTCACTGTTGCAAATCATGGAGTACGGTTGTAATGTAGTAGAACACAAGAGCTTGGTGCAATAACACTGGCTTGTGGAAGAGTGGAATGGAAAACTCTTCTGAGCTAAGAGGCTCAAGCTGATCGAAGAAATTTGGGAACGTGCTCAGTTGTCTTCGGTTGCTTAGAAAATGGCAGTGTGGAAGTTTTTCGTCCTCGTATCCTCTTAGCTTCCTTTACTGAGTCTGAACGCGGGTAAAGTTAACACATCGGCCCTGAAGGAAAAAACAAAGAGACAATTTTTATTGGTGAGTGAAGTAATAAATACAAAGTAAGGATCCTTGAATATCCATGCTAACATGTCACATACAAACAATGACTTAAATGTGTATGCTTTTGGAAATAACACGCATAAACAAATATGTTAAAACTTAATGATGGAAATCATCCATGGCACTCCATCACATTTGGTGTACATATTTATTATACACTTTCCTTATTTCCTTATTTCCTTCCTAGAGCAATGAGAAGAGAACTGCCATGTTTTGGATCCTCCACAGGTCATTGTTAAGGAAGATTTAACAAGTCTACATGTTCTGAATAGTTGCTAGAAACACACACAAACTCAACATTGTTGTTCTGTTTTAAACACAATAAAATTAGATCATGTTCAAAATTGGAGATCTTCCCTGTAACGGACAACATATTTCCCATTAAACTTGCTCCAAATAAACATGACTGCCAGTAAAGCATTGATGTTGTGTGGTCGATGCAGGTCTGGTAATTTTATTTAAAATAACCAGAGCTGCACATCTACACCCAGCCTTTTGTACCAAACTGAAACTGTTCCCCATACTGTCAGGTTTATCTCGATCGGTTTATCTAAACTTAAATGCAATGGGCCAAATCATTCTTGGTGTAGCTCTACTGACTTTAGGAGAGTTTAAATCAGGGATGAATTTGGTCCAAAAGTCATTCATCCTGTTGGGAGGTGAGCAATGAGAAGAGACTAGTTATTTCCAAAAGCTTAAAATGGAAAACAATTTTTCTTAAGGCCACAGCCAGAGCATGTATTGATGGCCACTCTTCAGCTGTGTTGTACTCTTCCCAGAAGGAGCTCCCTTTGAAGATGTCTCACTTGCAAAGAAGCAACACCTTCCTTTTCCAGGATGGAAAAGTGAAAGTTGTACTGAAGCTTAGTTCAGAATTCTGCTAGGGACAGTTCTAGTATTCTCCGAAAATAGATATGGTCTCATTAACGTCTGCTAGTTAGGCTATGCCCATATTACAGCCTATGTCGGCGTAACTTATGTCACTCAGGGGTGTGAATAAACCACCCCCCGAGTGAGGTAAGTTACACCGACGTAAGCGCTCGTGTGCAAAGCACTATGTCAGCCACCAACATAGCTTCCACTGTTCCCATCGGCATAGAGCGTCTTCACCAGATGCGCTGCAGGGGCATAACCGCATTGGTACAGCGGCAGCTCTGTACGTGTAGACATGGCCTAAGTCACAGCACTGGTGGAATATTTCATCTCAAGGTCCTCTGCTAGTGAAAAGATTATTTTCCCCCCTCACCTACTGATACTGTTGGGTACGGCTGTGCAATAGAAAATCATGGTCTGGTTCCTCAATCAGAAGTCAACGCAGTGTGGGGCTTTCCAGCAGGCACCAGTACTCAAGTGTTTGCCATAGAGCGTCTCCTTTGCCATAAAGCACCCAGGTTGGACATCCATTTTCATTTTCGAGTGCTGAGCAAACTCCCCCCATCTCGCTTACAGATTAACCACAACTGCATTTTTAGAACAATCTTGTATTAAAGGATCTGTGCACACTCAGAGGGAGATTTTCAAAAGTGCCAAAGCAATTAAGGGCACAAGTTTCACTGAGTTTCATTGACTTGTGCTCCTAAATCCCTTAGGGCCTTTCGAAAATAATTTTAGTTCATAGATGCTTTTAAGCTTTTTTGGAGGCGGGGGGAGAAATCAGGGATCTTGTCTTCTTAACTGTCTGTATCACTCAGCGCATTTTAGAGCTATCCTACAATAATAATAATTAATGATGCCTTTGAATTCATTTAAAAGAGACATTTAAAAGTAAATCATAGGTAAAATGAGCTAGTTTTTGAGTAAACAGATATACCAGTGTTTTGGTACTTTTTTAAATGATTTGTTGGCACTATTACTGTTTCTTTCCTTCTTCTTCTTTTTTTTTTTTTTTTTTTTTAAACTATGCACTGAGTCCTCAGGAAAATCAGGGCAAAGCTTCATGTTTAATTCATTTATTTTATAACTTTTTTGGTTAAAATACTTCTAACAATAAGGGTACCTGGGTACTAGGTACAGTAACTTCGCATTATTTTGCACCATTCGAGCAAGCATAAACAGATGTCAGACTTTGAGTGGTATGTGAGGAGGCAGTGTTCTCCAGATCAACTGGAAGAATAAATATACAGTGGAGCATAGACCAAGGAAATCTTTTTTTTCATAATGCTTTTCTAATGAGTCTCTGTCCTATTTTTCTTGTGATAAATATAACAAAGTGAATGCAAGGTTGGATTAACTGAGGTGTTTCCTTCCTGCTACAATGTTGATTATAAATGCAGAGAAGATGGAGAGAAGATAAAGTGTGTGAGCGTTAAAATATTCCATTGAAGGTAGAAGATAAAAAGGCACCGTACATTTTCACATCTTGCGTCACAGTTTAAAAAAAATTAAATATAACAAAATGAGTGCTGTAGTAAAAGGCAAAGCATTTCTTGAGCATAAATCTATGCAAATTTCCATAACCAAGCTACCACTAAAGAAACAATAAAAGCAAGGAAATTCACACCAAAGTGTGATATGGTATGTGAAAAATAGACACAATAAAACATTTACAGAAATTAGTTTTGAGGCGAGGCCCAGTATATCTTAGGTGAAGACAAGCATGTTGGAATTTACCCTTCACTGCAAAATTCTTGCTTTTGATTGTTTTGTGTCACAGCCTTGTAGTTCCTTAGATATATTTACAGGTGCATGAATGTATATGAATTTTGGATAACTACTTAGATTATTTTCCCTTTAGTATGCAGATTTAAATGTAGTCAGGGAGGGACAATTCTTGGTCAGTCTTTAAAATGTGTTTTAGTGCGCCAACATTTTACTTAAGGACTAAAATGACCTGTATTCAGTAAAATATGCTACTCTAGGTCTTCTTGCACAGAATCAATGAGACCTTGTGAAGAGACTTTGCTTAGCAATAAAAAAAACCTGGCTTTAACACTTCTAAATACAAAATAACTCCTTAGTTATAGGGAAAGACACACGATCTAACCATATAAGGGACTTCAAAGTGTGGACCATGTTCAGCAAATCTGGTAAACTCCACCCTCTTGCACCAGCCAAAATCATAGCATACTATGAGGAGTAATTTTGGCAGAGGGCAACTTGTATTTCTATCTCTGTTCTCACTGGGATCCCACAAGAAAGGTTAGATTTAACTCTTATCATGGCTCTGTTTGCTTTGTGCCACTAATAGCCTCTGAGAGGAGCTGCTATGAGATGAAATCCCTAGCACTGTCTTCTTTGTGGCCAGCACTGCCCACCTCTGTGGCTGCTGAGACTTCCAATGCCCCCACCCATCCCCAGGTAAGTGGAGTTGTGGCAGCTTTGCAACCTGGCCTACTGATGGCCACCCACTGCCACTTTTTTATATCAAACTGGAGGTGTGCTTGGCTCCTTATTTGATTAAAAAATATTTCAAATTATTCTGAAAGCAAAACAATCCTGAAACAGAGCTAATTCTGATTAAAATTCAGTAATTAAAAAAAAACCACAGGAATGTCTTAAATTCTTACTGTGGGCTAGACAGCAAGAACAAAATAACAACTGGTGTGATTTGGTCAAATAATTTTATATGGACAAATTTCTTGTGAATAGGTGTTTATAACAGGAACAATGTTACAACTACAAACACAGCAATTACAACTTTCACTAAAGCAGTACAAAGGATACCGCCAAAACAATGGCTAGGATTAACCTTTTCTTCCTAGAATACTATAAACATTTTATTTTATCATCATAATTAAGGTCACATTACTTTTAATTTGGGTTTATTTTCATGACCTTTTAAGGTTAAACACTGGTTTCATTACATAGCTTTTTTAATTTTACTGAAATTAAGAAAAAAATTAAGCATTTGTTTGGTTTTTAACAACACAATCTATGCAAACTTCTTGACAACGGCCTTTCAAAAATGGCTAAAATATTGTTTGAAAAGCCCATTGCTAAGATTTATTAAAAAAAATATTACTACTTTTTAATTTATCTCATACTTCCAGGATGAGAAAACAGGGAATTTCGGATCCATATGGTTCAACCAGAACATTTTCCCCAAAGTTATTTTCAAATATTTTCTAACAAAATCTAACAAAGGAAATAAGATGGGCTTAAGTAACTTTGTTTACAGTGTCACAGACTTGCAGCGAAAGAATGGCTGTAGAGAGAGAAAGTGTCCTAAGATGACACAGAGTCACATATTCCCCTCTGTCACACAGCGCAGAAGGAAGCAGTATGTAACAACTAGAATGAGATCAGACTTGAAATCCCTGCATGTGAGTAAAAACAGCCTAAGCGTTGTTTCTGGCCCACAGGAACTTTGCAGACTGCAGGAAAGGGCTTTCAAGCTCTTAAGAATACTGAGATCACCCTTAGCTCCTCAGGCTCAAGTCTCCATCTTGAATCATCTTGGAGGCTACGGAGCACTGGATGCAACTCCCTCCAGAGCCAACCAACCCAGCTCCTGAGTTAGCCAAAAGTGCTACCTTTAGAAAGTATTCAAGTACTCTCCTTACGGGGCTGAGAACTCTGGCCAATATTTTGTCACGAAGGTATTGAAAGTTATGGATATTAGCGCCTAAGTTTTGAAAAGTTTGGCCTCTGCCTACACAGCCAATCTACCCCTGGAGTTACGGCCTGAGCTGATTCTCAGTCTTTATCTATGAACCCACATCTGGTAGTACCTTAGGCTATCACCATGCTAGCTGGCGTATTTTATGTATCGTCAGGTACTTGCACCTGGAGTTGTAACTGTCATTATTTATTTGCCTGAAACTTTATTCTTATTTTCTTATCGAAAAAGTGGCGGATGAGAGATTTTAAATGGAAAAAATATATATAATAAGCAATCTTTTGTGAACAGTCTGATGCTCACATAAGACAGCTGAAATCAGGATGAAACAGTGAAAATGCTAATTACTTTGAAGGTCGGAAATGTTGTACTGCCATTAAGGTAACTGCAAGTACTCCATGCCAACATTGTACAGAACAAGTTTCATGTTTAGGTAATAGAATGTGACAAGGAGTGCATCTTTATAATGCCCACACACTAAGGGCACATTAAAAGGTACCAAAGGAAGCCAATGTAAGTGCCTGTTGTAATTAAACAGTTTAACATGTAGTGTTTTACTGTACATACATTATCAATTACTATTTGTCGATAAAAATAGGAAGGCTAGCAAACCTTTTTCTTGATCTTCTTTGCAAGTTTAATACATTTACATAATTGTTTCCACTGAATGCTGCCTTATATACAATACAGATGAGGAGGAGGAGAAAGAAGCAAATTCTTACAAGTAACTGCAACATGCAGATTATCATGACTTTCCCCCAATTTAGATATGTTAAAATTGCCACAGAAATGGCCAAAACATCTGTGGAACATTCTTCGCTTCCAAAGATGTTTACCAAATTGATATTAATCCTGGGCTGCACTCCTGCACAGAGAGCCCTTCTGACATCAGTGGTGCTCCATGCACAGTGAACAGCAAGCAGGGATTGGGGCTATATTTTATTCCTCTCCTTTACACATCAGCCCTCCTCATCAGACAGGGAAGATGGACAACAGCATTGTCCCCTGATAAGGATGCAGAACTATCAGTTGAGGGATTAGGCCAGCGAGGGTCATCTGATCGGTGTGCCTGCAATCAGGGCCACACCTGAAAGGCTAGTTTTCTGAAAACAATTTTCCCTTCTTTCTTTTTTCCACTTGGCTAGCAAACAACTTCTCCCCCTTTATTCTGCTACCAGGATATCCAGGCCCATGGCTAGCACTTCGTTATGTTAACAGTTACCACAATAACCTTCTATTACTTTTTTTCCTATTTAGGCAAGTTGAAATTGCTACTTAAATGGCTGAAATGTATTTGTTATTTTTACAGGAAAATATAAGCCATTTTGACTTTATAATTTTAAATCACAGAAGGAAAACATACAAAAAAGAGGCTCAATCATTTAGATCATTCTTATAGTTGCAAGGGAAGCAAGGAGTTAAAAGGAAATGACCTAAGAGTAAATAGATCACTTAGATAAACACACTCAATAAAAAGGTAGGTTTTGGATACATGTAATATCGTGTGCTTTTTTATTTTTTTAAGGATGATGGAATCCTTCAAACCCATACTCACGCAAGGACTTTAACTTGCAGGTTTGCAGGGTTGGGTGTATAGTTTACAAATCCTACCCCGCCTTCTCCAGCATGGAGGTTCCCCTTGGAGTGGGACCAGTTCTGTTCCACTGTGCTAGAAGTGGTGAGATTTGGGAAGCATGGCAAGGTGCTCAGTTCTGTAGTGGCTTCCTCAGAAGCTGAGTAAGGAGCTTTGGGGTGGATGAAGGGATCTGCCCTATTATTTATTATGGCCTTGTATCCTTCAGTTTTAGTTCTCCTCCACCCTACTGAGGCTCTAGGGCCAGGCAGACTGTAGTAAACCTCCAGGATGTAGTAGCCAAATTTTAAAAGGGGTCTTATTAATGAGTTAGGATAACTCATCAGCTAGAAAAATATCATTGCTACCATACGATAGGAACATATATCATGTAATATTTAAACGTTATCAGGTATCCAATCTATCAAAAAAATGACAAAAAGAAACATAACTCGAAGAGACATACTCTAATTCTGACCAAAAATGGCAAAAAGCTTCTAAATACAATTGCTAATGCCACTATGTACTCAGAGTAGTACTGTTTTGGGAAGTTTGGGAAATATTTAGCCCCGGGTGATATATTGTATGCATTTTCCCATATCATAGAATCATAGAATCATAGAATATCAGGGTTGGAAGGGACCCCAGAAGGTCATCTAGTCCAACCCCCTGCTCAAAGCAGGACCAAGTCCCAGTTAAATCATCCCAGCCAGGGCTTTGTCAAGCCTGACCTTAAAAACCTCTAAGGAAGGAGATTCTACCACCTCCCTAGGTAACGCATTCCAGTGTTTCACCACCCTCTTAGTGAAAAAGTTTTTCCTAATATCCAATCTAAACCTCCCCCATTGCAACTT
Source organism: Chelonia mydas (assembly GCF_015237465.2). Taxonomy (NCBI): domain Eukaryota; kingdom Metazoa; phylum Chordata; order Testudines; family Cheloniidae; genus Chelonia; species Chelonia mydas. The sequence goes on from NC_057852.1 coordinate 17,119,112, forward strand.
GAGACCATTACTCCTCGTTCTGTCATCTGCTACCATTGAGAACAGTCTAGAGCCATCCTCTTTGGAACCCCCTTTCAGGTAGTTGAAAGCAGCTATCAAATCCCCCCTCATTCTTCTCTTCTGCAGACTAAACAATCCCAGCTCCCTCAGCCTCTCCTCATAAGTCATGTGCTCTAGACCCCTAATCATTTTTGTTGCCCTTCGCTGGACTCTTTCCAATTTATCCACATCCTTCTTGTAGTGTGGGGCCCAAAACTGGACACAGTACTCCAGATGAGGCCTCACCAGTGTCGAATAGAGGGGAACGATCACGTCCCTCGATCTGCTCGCTATGCCCCTACTTATACATCCCAAAATGCCATTGGCCTTCTTGGCAACAAGGGCACACTGCTGACTCATATCCAGCTTCTCGTCCACTGTCACCCCTAGGTCCTTTTCCGCAGAACTGCTGCCTAGCCATTCGGTCCCTAGTCTTTTTTGCCTTCAGTTAAAGCAAAGTTCTGGAGTAACATGACTGTATGAATGTGTTTATACCATGTAATACATCAGAACAGTGGTCATTTGTAGAATGGACTGACTTGAGAAAAGTTTGTCTGTCTGTTTTATATTTTATGAATATTGGCTACTGTCCAATGATCCCTGCACCGGCAACTGATGTTTAATATAGCGTACACCATGATGAAATGCTTTCAGGATACATTCCACTCTCTGGGCCAATACTGGACCTATGTCGTACATGATGAAATAATTTACTGCAAAGCACAGTTGATTCAATGGAAGAATCAACACAAATTTGACAATGACCACCTTGAGATGGGAACATGCATTGTGTAATGAATTTCATGGATATATAGGCAGTGTGATGCAGGAAAATGGGTTTGAAGACATCCTTGTAGAAGGCAATATCTATCAGCCATGCTCTAAAAGGGAAAGCATATAAGGGGAAAGCATGGCATTAGAATCCACAAGCTTAGGAATGAGGCAATGACTTGCTTGAAATAGATGGCACTAGGCAATTCCATAAACAATGATGTGCTTCCAGAAGATGAGTAGAGATGCAGCTTGCAGAAAGCTCGAACATGCACTGAAGTATTTGAAGATGTGGAGAAGGCATTCAGAGTGGAAGCACAGAATGCTCGGGCAGACTTCATGACAATACCCAATCACTCCACCATCCCATGGTCACTTGCGTTACTTAAGAAAAGTATTGTTCAGATACATTTCTGTTCTGGGAAAACTATGTAATGGATTTCTCACACCCAACTACTGATGGATTATGTAGCAGCAAAGAGAGACAATAACAAGTCCATGGAGTTTGAGATGTTTTGCAGAGATGATTCCACTTGACTTCCAGCGGGGCCATGTAAATTATACTAGAGGGGGTGTACAATTGTAGCAAAAAACAGACTTCCAGAGGAGCAGAAGCCATATATGTATCATGCCCTCATTGTTAGGGAGCAGTGTACTGGACTGCCAGAACCTTCCATGGCGTATGGCATGACATGGCCATCAAGCAGTCTCTCAACAAGGACTGTGGGAAGCACCATCATCTTTGCATAAAAGATAAAGCTCTGACCAAGTATCTGACTGCACATTTTAAGGCAGCTGTAACAGCTAACAAAACAAATGTGTGGAATGCAGCCTTCAGCAACATATCTCCACAAAGAAGCTACCACAAAGTATGTGGCAGCAGATGAAAGTGTTGTCCAAGATAATATAAAAGTTGAGACGTAAAGTATGATGAATCCTTTTAGCATTGAACCTGGAACAAGCTCAGACAACGAACAGTCACTTGTGAACACTGCAATGTCTACTGTGGACCCACCTGAAACTGCAGAAAGTTTGTGCATTATGAGAGAGAATGGTACACAACAAGCAAAGCAGTTTGTAAGCAGTAGACTGCAAAGGATTGGTAGACCTCTTTGATCCCATAAAAGGGCATAATCTCAAATCATTTGGAAATCTCAACAGAACAATCAAACAAAAGAAGATGCACACAGCACAAGCAATAACTATTGATCGTCACATATTCAGCAGGTGGACAATTATTGGCTAGTCCAGAGATGCTGATATCCAGGGTTTGATGAAGTATAAACTGGCACCTGTCCCACTTCAACTTGGATCTCTAAGAAAGACCCAAAAGAGCAAAACACAGTCTTGGCTGGAAAAAAATCTGTCAATAGTTGAGCTATCAGCATCTGAGGAGCCAACATTAGCTATTATTGACCTCATGGTGCTTCTGCAGATGGTACGTACTGATACTGCCAACTACAAAACTTTTGGGGAGCTGTTTGATCAGCTGATGAACATTTATCCTTGGACTATCTTGGACTACGCCCACACCTTGAATACTGCATGTGATTCTAGTTGCTCCATCTCAGAAAAATATATTAGAAATGGAAAAGGTACAGACAAAGGCAACAAAAATGACTCAGGGTATAGAACAGCTTCCATATGAGGAAAGATTAACATGACTGGGACTGTTCGGCTCACAAAAGAGATAACTAAGGTGGGATATGACAGAGGTCTGTGAAATCATGAATTGTGTGGGAAAAGTGACTAGAGAAGTGTTATGTACCCCATCAGATCACACAAGAACCAGGGGTCACCCAATGAAATTAATAGGCAGCAGGTTTAAAACAAGCTTAAGGAAGTATTTCTTCACACAACACACAATCAACCTGTGGAACTCATTACCAGGGGGCATCGTGAAGTCCAGAAGTGTAACTGGGTTAAAACAAAGAATTAGATAAATTCATGGAGGATATATCCATCAATAGCTATTAGCCAAGATGGTCATGGATGCAATTCATGCTCCGGGTGTCCCTTAAACCTCTGACTGCCAGAAGCTGGGACTTGAAGACAGGGGATTGATCACTTGAAATTGCCCTATTCTGTTCATTCCCTCTGTAGCATCTGGCACTGGCTGCTGTCAGAAGACAGGATACTGGGCTAGATGGACCATTGGTCTGACCCAGCATGGCTAGTCTTATGGTCTTATGACTAAAATGTCAATACACTGTTGTTGGTGGTGAGAATTATATAAACAAAGAATCAATCAAGTATGGTGAGAGCGCCTGCAGAGGAAATGTCCAAATGCAAGAAGTCTGATGTGCTCCAATACATGTGACAGTGACGACTGTAGCAACAGAGCATTGACCACGTCAGACACAGATTCTGAGGGGAGCGGTAGAAATGTTTCAATTATCTGCAAATTACTGTGACTATTTTTGTGACTAATATAGCTCAGAAGGGTGTTGCATTAGACATTCAGCAGCTCATAGTTATAGACAGAGGTTACATTAGAGCACATGGTTATACTTATGTCTTTGGCCCAGCAGATAGTGCATATATATATATTTACATATATATAAACCTGCGGCTAAATATTTCCCAAACTTTCCAGAACAGTACTATTTTGAGTAAACAGTTGCATTATGGATTTAGACTGTTCTCAGTGGTACCAGATGACAGAACAAGGAGTAATGGTCTCAAGTTGCAGTGGGGGAGGTTTAGGTTGGATATTAGGAAAAACTTTTTCACTAGGAGGGTGGTGAAGCACTGGAATGGGTTCCCTAGGGAGGTGGTAGAATCTCCTTCCTTAGAGGTTTTTAAGGTCAGGCTTGACAGAGCGCTGGCTGGGATGACTTAGTTGGGGATTGGTCCTGCTTTGAGCAGGGGGTTGGACTAGATGATCTCCTGATGTCCCTTCCAACCCGGATATTCTATGATTCTATGATTATCAATTGTATTTAGAAGTTTTCTACCAATTTTGGTCAAAATTAAACTACATTTCTATGAGTTACGGCCCTTTTTGTGATTTTATGATTTTGTTTGGATTGGGCACCTGATAACGTTTAAACATTACATGATATAGAAAAACTACACCACTTCCAGCATCTCCATCCACCTTAGTGGTGACTACCAGACACCTGCCTAACGTGGTAGCAATGAAATTTTTCTAGCTGATGTGTTGCCCTCAGTGCCCAAAATGGGCCAGGGCCAGTAGATTAAAGACAAAGCTGTCTTTGGAGGAAGGTTCCTCTCATATTCTCACGTGCAGATCCCAGCTCTCTGCTAGATATTCAGGTAGGGCACTGGGGATTGGATTGACTATTTGTACAGCACCTTTCATCAGAGGACTCATAACATCCTACTAATATTAACTATCAAAACAGCCCTGTGCTGCCAATATTAAATATTAATAAATCATAAAAAATACAATGTCCTATAGATGGGCAAACTGAAGCATCCAGAAGGTAAGAATCTAATTTTCAGAGATGCTGAGCACCTGTAACTCCAAATGGAGTCAATGGAGAGCTGCAGGTGCACACCGGCTCTGAAAATCAGGTCGTGAATTATTTACCCAATATCACACAGTGAGTGAGAGTTGGTTCTGTGAAAAGAACCCAGGAGTCTTGGTTGCAGCTCCCAGGTTCCTGCTTTAAATCAGCAGAAAGGCTCCCTTATGTAACAGGGTGTGATATTTATTAGATAATTAAAATAAGACATCAGAATATTATATCATTGTTTTGACCAATTTGAACTTTGGTTAAAGTGTATAAAACGTAAGTTATTTTTGGCATCCAGTATTAAAGCCTGCTTGCACTACGAACCTAATAACATAGATGAATTATCATCACAGCCATGTTCCCACTGCCAGCCCATGTGGTGGCTTAATGTTTCACTCATGTTACCATACTCAATTAAACAATCAATACAACCAATTTGAATTCAGATGTATCATGCCTTGTAAATCATTGGGTCATAAACCTTAACAATACCAACATGTAATCAGTATAAAACTGAACTAAATTAGTGTCTTAGGGCTACAGTAATTAAAAAGTGAGTTATGCAAGCATTCCATGATTTTCCCACAGGAGATGGGAGTTGCTTGGATGCATTGGGGTCAACATTTTAAAAAAAGAACCAGAACTGTTTTGTGGATGAATTGTAGTTCCTGTAGGAACTACAGGAACAGAATATGCTGAACATTTAAAAAAGGGAGAGGGAGAGGGAGAGAGAGAGATCCAGTAACAGTTTTATGCAGACAGCAGTAATGATCATTTTATGTCACTTCGAAATCATTTGCTATATTTGAATATCTTAAAATAATGTTTCTTCTTAGCTGACTGGGCAATAAGGGTACACGTCCTTGGCACACATTGCTTTCAAAGGTAACGGATGAATGTGTCAAAGTGCACAATAGGGCACAAGGTACCAATGCAAAAAAGTCAAAAGAATGTCTATTGTTGAAATGGCCATATTCCTTTTCCTGCATGACCTACAGAACAGCTGTTACACTGGAACAACGCAATTAGTATATTGGGGAGGAATACCTTGTGGAGTGCACTTTGTTAGAAGCCTGGAACTCAACTAATCTGTTGACTCTAACTATAAAGGAATCAAAATTGTGTGTGTGTGTGTGTGTGTGTGTGTGTGTGGTGGACAAATGTTCTTTGATCCCAAAGACTCATAACAATCATTTAGCATTTATATAAGACTTCTAAGGCCAAATTCACAGTGGAGGAACAGGGTGAAACTCCATTGCCTTCAGTTGAGTTGTGCCCTATCTGCCCAAAACACTGTACATTAACTAATTTTTATATATATTTACATTTATGCAAAACATTGAAAAGATGTCTATCCATAAACTCTAGGCACTCTTGATTTATATACATATGTATAATACTAAACACGTGGTGGGGGGGGGAGGACACTAAGAATTTCTTGAAACAGAAAGAAATGTCTAACTTTGAGGCACCTGAAAATGTTTTTGATTGGTCAAACTGAGAAGATGGTGTGGTTGACAAAACACCTTGTCTGGATGTCTTTGAGAGAGACACATGGTCAGTGTCTTTGGGGGACTCTGAAAACCCTCAGATTTGGGGAATCTCAATCTCATTCAAGTGACAGCACCTTACCCTCTGGACTTTGGGGGAATCCCTTGATTTATCCAGGCCACAAATAGACCAGTGTGGACGTCAGCTCATTGCCACCGGAGCAGCTGAACCCTAAGCAACCTCTGGGATGTGGATTCCTGGTATATCCCACTCCCTCGTGTGCTTTCCTTTCCCTATTTTTTCCTCCCTTTCTTATTCTTATTTTTTAGCTTCTGTCTAATCAATTCCAAGCCTGACCATTTTTGGAAGTGAATGAATTCCATGATTTGAGACCAGCATGACAGCTAAGGCAGACTAATCAGCTCTCCCCAGAGTGAAGGAGGGTTAGTAGGAATGGCTTCAGCATGCCAGCCAGATGTCCTTCCAGACCAGGAAACCAGAAGGATCCTGAGGTTAAAGCACACCTGACTGTAACTGACCAGGCGGCACCCTGTATCTTGCCTACTGCACACAAATCAAGCAAGCACCAGGGAGACAGATGTTTCCCCTTTCCTATCTTTTCTCATTTCCCCTTGTGCTTGCCTTTGTCATATTTACAATAAACCTCACAATAAAAACTACTAAGCTGAAATTCAGGAGTAGATGGACTCCGCCCCTCCCCAAGAAATGCTTTTAGTACCTGCAAGAGACTTTTTAATTTAACATCTTTCCCCATGAAGGACTTTACCGAATGGCAATGAAAGAAAGGAACACTAATCCTGAAATCAATAATTATTTAACTTGTGAATACCAAATATCTTAAGTTTTCTGTTTTGCTTTTCTTTATTGGATGTTTCATAAATGTTTTAAAAGGTATCTACGATGTGGTTGCAGTAGTAAAAACAAGCAAGAATCTCTTATACAAAACCCTGCACCCACAGCTGGCTGTTTAATGTTATTACAAGGGTTCCGATAAGATATTTTAGTTTGTTATCCCTTTATCACACCACCATCCTACAAGTGCAGTTGTGCTGACAGCCCCATACTCCTTTTTAGCACCACAGAAAGTTTAATGCAGCAATTACGCTCAACTCTGAATAGGTCTTGAAATCATTCTCTTACTATTTACATAGCTGGACTCTCCTGCCTAGTCCTCCTGCCTAGCCTTGTCTTAAGAAACACTCCCTACCCACCATCCCTGAATATTTTTTCTTCTCTATGTTTTGCTTCACATGCAATATTCTCTAGTAATTCAAAAGGAGGGGTGGGGACGTGGGCGTAAATCTGGAGAATCATGGAAGCTGGGGATGGAAGGGATTATGTTATCCATCCCTCTTCCAGTGCTGAACTGTATAATCTCAAGCACTGAGTCACACAACTGTACATTGTCCTTTGTGCATCTGATTTTGCTGCTTTAATACAGTCAGTCAGCCTAGGAAAACGTTCCCTGTTCATGACTGAATGGTTCGGCATGCAGTTTATCCCTTATGGAAACAATTTCATTCTTCAAGCAGCTTCATTTACTGAATTCTTTGTTACTGTTGTTTTCCACAATAGATTTTGTTGGGTTTTTTTAAATTATTGCTCTGCCATACAATATGTCAGCTGTTTTCTAGCAGCCTGGCTCACTTAGGTCCTTACCCTCCTCCTGCTGACGTCAATGTTCAAACCCCAACTGATTTCATTGGGAGCAAGATAGGACCCATCAACTCCCAAGTCCAAATTCAACCTTCCTGCCCAGTTCAGTGAGAGCTCAGGATGCTGGACATTTTGTAGGAGGTATTTGGAACCTGGGAGGATCACACCTGGGGTACCTATGCCTGGATCTGTGGATTAAAGCACAGCTGCTGGTGCCCATTACTCACGTGAGCTCTGTGCATCCAAGCCAATTCCTCAAAGACCATCTAACCATGAGATATATCAGTAAACATAAAAGAAAATATTTTGGACTATTACTCTTTTAAATCAGCTTTTTTGATTTGTCTCTTACATAAACCCTATTCTCACAATGTTACTGTAGTTCTTCATCAAGGAGCTTTTCTGTTAAGCCTGAGTTTCAAAACCCAAAAAAGTGGTCTCTCTCTACAGCTCTTCCATACATCCCTTGGGATCACTGGTGCGATGCTGATTTCCAGCAGCTGAGAACCTGGACCCCCCCAAATTTTAATTTTTTTGAGCATCATCCACATCACTCAAACACTTGGACTTAGTTTCACTTTCTGGCAGGTGTCACCACTGGGAAGGTCAAATCCATGTCAGCCACGTCCAAAATCTAGCTCTTTTCAAGAGGGTCTGGGTTGTTTAGGTCTTTTCTTGAGGGAAAGACATGGAATACAATGGCTGGAGAGCCTCTTGCCTCTGGCAGGGAGATCCACACTGGGAGTCCAATCAGCTGCTGTGCTCCCAGTGGGGAGCAGGGAGCTGGGACCTGGGGGGCAGCAGGGCTCCCTGTGGGGATCCTGGGTGGCAGCCCAAACTGGGAGGCTTGGTGGTAGTCTGGGTTGGATGGAGACCGGGCAGCAAGCTGGCTGGGGAGCCAGCTTTCTTGTTAATTTCAGGACTCCAGCCAAGACAGCCAAGAGCCGATGTAAGGAACGCAGCGTCTACACAGACACTGTGTTGCTCTTACTACAACGACATAAGCCCTATTCCTCTCGTGTAGGTGGAGTTATGACGTCAGTGTATTAGGGCACTTACATCGGTGGGAGCAAGGCTGTAGTGTAGACACTGACATAGTTAGGTTGACATAAGCTGCCTTATATCAACCTAAGTCTGTGGTGCAGATCAAGCTCCAGACTGATAACAGGACAACAGTATGTGCTGACCTATCTGTTTCAGGTAAGTACCAGACTCCAAATGTGTTACAGCATTTAGAAACTGACATCACTGATTTCCTCTCTCACGTAGCCAACAAAAGCAATATCAGTTAGAGCAAGTGTCATGTTGCCTGGTCTACAGGGCATTAAAATTCTACTGGCATTAACATTCTTGTGCTCTTTACTAGCTCCCTGCACTGGATGTATTTCACTGTTATAATATTACACTCACCTCGTAAATATCTGTTGACAAGCTGGAGCATACAACTGGAGTTCAGTTTATAGTTTTTTAAAAATACCAATAGCTGATTTATACATTTACTTTGGAAAGGGGGTTACTGAACATCCATGTTCCGTACAGCTGTAAACAGTGTTTAAAGTTTTAAATTGGTGTACGTTTCTGTATCTCTCACTGCCTTATGCACTCTCTAACTAACAAAGAGGTTCAAATAATCCCCAGTGTCAAGGGCTGACCAAGTGGGAACATCATATCACCCAGTTTTGTTGATAAAAAACAACATACTGCACTACAAGGTTTTAGTGTTAACATTATCACTCTTGCAGATGCATATTGCTGCAAATATCTGTTATAGCTGAAGCTCAACTGTTTAACATATGTTGTAATATTCAATTTCCAATCCCTGTGTATGTTTTATTATTACACACAAGACAATCCACCATACATTCATTGAGTTCTATACCTGCCAGCTGTTATTTCTGACTATAGAGATACTTTCATTAGGTACCCATGCAACTTGAACGAAAGAACGAACGAACGAGACTAATCTGAAGACCTGATCAGGCCCTGAATCATGAACCATTATACTCTGGTGGATATTTAGTACCTGGGGAACGGTGGCTTGCAGTATTGTGCAGTATTTTAACAGAATAACTCAGCAATGAATCTATTGTAGCAACAATGATGTTGAACTGCCCAAAGTTCCCAGTATTATGGCTGCTATAAAAAGTTGGCATGAGTACTATTTTCTGAAGCTGCCTATGTACTAAAGAAACTGTGGATAACATTTATTTTTTAACTACCCCTTTCTCTAAAAATTAATTATTGGCTGAAATGTCACCAAGCAAGATAAGATAAGATCAAAATAAGTTTAATGGCATCTGAGGAAAAGCGGCTGCTGAGGAAAACAGAAAGGAACATAAACTCTGGCAAGTCAAGTGTAAAAGTATAATGAGGTAGGCCAAAAAATAATTTGACGAGCAACTAGCAGAAGACACAAAAACTAACAGGAATTTTATTTTTTAGCCTGCCAAAGTAGAAAGCCTGCCAAAAATTCAGTGGGGCCACTGGACGATCACAGTGCCAAAGGAGCAATCAAGGAAGAGAAGGAAGTTGCGGAGAAGCTAAATGAAGTCTTTGCATTGGTCTTCTCTGCAGAGGATGTGAGAAAGAGTCCCACACCTGAACCATTCTTTTTAGGTGACAATGCTGAGGAACTGTCCCAGATTGAGGTGTCAGTAAAAGAGGTTTTGGAACAAATTGATACATTAAACAGTAATAAGTCACCAGGAACAGATGGTATTCACCCAAGAGTTCTGGAGGAATTCAAATATGAAATCGCAGAACTACTCACTGTGGTATGTAACCTATCGCTTAAACCAGCCTCTGTATCAGATGACTGGTGGATAACTAATATGATGCCGAATTTTGAAGCATCTGGTACTGGCCAGTGTTGGAAGACAGGATATTGGGTGAAACGAACCATTGGTGTGACCCAGTATGGCCATTCTTATCTTATGATGTTACTTAACAACTGTTGGGGAGAATAGCACCGTTGGATCTGATTCTCCACTGCCTTCCACCTTATAAAGTCATTTAGGCCCTGATTCAGCAGTTCAGCACAGATCTTAAACATGCGCTTAAGTTCCACTGAAATCAGTGTGACGTACAGATGTGTCTAAAGTTAAGCATGTGCTTATATGCTTTGCTGCATTGGAGCCTTTCACCTGTACAAAGTGAGTGGGTGGTTGTAAAATGCTAGCATTCTGATCTGGTAGTATTTTATGCCCACTTTGTACAGATGTAAAGGACAAAATTTGGTGCAAGGCAGCGGGGAATCGGGAGCATTATTTCCAGTGTTTTCAGAACACTGGTAGCTTTTGGAAAACGCTATTAACAGCATTTCCACCCCACTAATAATGCTTATTTTGTAACTGGACATATGGACATTTCAACACTGTTGCTGCAGTGTATAAAACCCTCATGTACACATTTATCAGTGGTTTAACCTTGTGAACACCCGGACAGAAAAGGCTTTATAGTTTGATAAATCGCACAGCACCAAACTTACAACCTTTCCCAAGATTTCTGATCATTAAGAGGCCACAACTTATGGATATAGTTTCAAACTTATTCCCCCCCTCCACACTCTAAAATTTCATACATGCACGCACACAGTGCAGAAAAATTCTGCCAAACTGTTTCCAGCTTCAAATAGCATTTACAAAGTTAGCATGAGTAAGACACAAGCAACCCTTCCTGAGATTGGTGAGCTCATACAAGTAGTGCCATCACCCGTGAGTCATGACCAGCCCCATTGCAATCAGTGGGACTACTTGTGGGTGTAAATGCTCACCAGTATGAGTAAGGGTTGCTTAATCTACCGAATGAAAGGAACTCCAGCTTGTTTACTATTATTTGTCTTTGTTTGCATCTAGAAGCCGGAGTGCCATCCTGCTAGACATATGATAAAGAGAGGGTTCCTGAGGAGCTTTCAATCTAAGTATAAGAAGGGAGGCAGGCGGATACAGGGGGAGCACAAGGAAACAATGAGATGGTATTGGTCCACATGACAGGCACAGCTCAGCCTGCTTTTGTTGAATTGCCTGTAAAGGTTTTGGTGATGGAGAGGGGAGGAATTTCTTATCCTCTGCCAAGTTTTCTGCAACTGCTTTCTTCAGCAGTTCTACAAATAATCTGCTGCATTAGAAGGAAATGGTTGTGACAAGCTGCTTCTCCTGTGAATCGGCCTTCCGGGTCTAGAGGATGACACACCGACAAGCTGCTGAGGTGGGTTGTCTGGTTCCGAGGGGAGAATCAAACTCTATCCATTTGTAGCATCTGCTTCAAAAGGAGGATGTGGTGAATACTTTATTCAGCAGAGCTCGAGGTCTCCTATCTCTAGGGGGCAGGAGTCTGCTGATTTCCTTATACCAGGCATGTATTGCTGATGCAAAGGGGAAGGATGAGGAGGCCATGTTTCTGTCCCACCAGTTTCTCTGTTTTCCCATGCATCTGATCCCTTGGCAGAAAGGCTCCCTCACGAGGGAACACTTTGCCTCCACAAGAATGCTCAATACTCTGACACAGTTTGACCCTTCTGAAATATACAGGACTTTATCACCACTTTAAATGACTACTAATGGAGGGTTCTTCCCATTCAGATTTAAGTATGCCCTTGGCGGGCGAGACCAAGTTCCTTCTCATTGCCAGAGGGAAAGTGTCTAGTCATGGAGGGCATAGGGTCAAATAACTTGCGCAAAATTTTCTCCCCTGTGATTCACAATCTGATATTTGGGGCTGTGATTTGGGAAGTTCCCCATCCTTCATTGAGGAAGTGGAAGAATAGGATTCTGCAGAGGAATTCATTTCCGTGTGACATCTCCTGGACTCTTCCTTGCATTCTTTTGGAGGAATTTTTACATCTTCTGGGGATTTCTAGAAGAAGTTGAAAATATCTGAGAATTCTAGATGTTTTCTCATAGATGAAGTCTTCCTTCCCGACCTCCTCTAAACTTTTCTGGGAGGGTTTCCTTGGCAGGAAGAAGAGCTCTCTCAGACCCTATTACTCTGACTCTCTGTGAGGGCTCAGGCTAAGTAGGCTAAGGAGGAATGATCAGCAGGACAAACAGAATCTGCTCATTTCCCATTGTCCATTTAAGGACCTTTGGAGTCACACCCACTCACAGCCCCTGTGCTGGGAAGGGCAGCAGAATGTCAACAACCTGAGGTCCCATTCAGTGTAGGGAGGGCTCCCTGTTGGAACCAATCGGCAGATGAACAAAGGGGTCCTACTTCACCCTTATTCCTATAATTTCATTATTTTCTTTTTGCAGCTCCTTGTGGAGTGTATTACAATCCTATCTGCAAAGGCTGAACGCTGGAAAGTGTGAGAATATGCTATGAGATAACGTGAGCTTCGAAAAGCCACAACAGAAGCTGTAAAAAACATCTTCACAAAACAGATTGCTCACCCCTCCATTACATTACATACTTCCATTTTTTGCCAAAAAGGAAGGAAGAAATAGTGACAACAGCTCTTTCGTGCAAAGCAGTCTTTTTACATGAGCTTCCGGAGCTAACTTAAAAAACGGTCCCAGTACATTTTGTAGCAAAGTAACATGTTCTCACGCTCATAAAATTGTATGCCCTGTAGAAGTGGAACATGAGCCCAATCCAAAGCCCAGTGAAGTCAATGGGGAATCTTTCCATTGACTTCAATGGGCTTTGGATCAGGCCCCCTCTGTTCTTTTGTATAAGTGGAAAATGGCAAATCGGTCTCATGGTGATAATGTTCCCGGAGCAGACATCTCTAGAGCATAACTAACATGTCTGCTCTTTTACCCTCTGCTTCTTGTGCATCACCCAAACTTTTACCGCTTTGTGCCTCAGTTTTCCCATCTAAAAATGGGGATATTGTTACTTATCTCCTTTGTAAAGTGCTTGGAGATCTACTAATGAAAAGTGGTATATAAAAGCTAGATATAATTGTTATTACTACTGCTCTCTTCGTTATCTATCTCCCACTCTTGCTTTCACACTTTACTTCACACTGATCCCTAACCCTGGAACAGTTTCCTTCTCCTATAGAAACACGGTCTTATTCTCTCATCCTTCAAATCCCTATTTAAATCCCACTTCTTCCAGGAATGCTTACTGCATTCTCTTCCTCCTCGTTTCTCTCTCCACACCCTACTGTTCCTGAACCTTTATACTTTTGTTTGGCTTTCATGTCTAAGAGCCAGATCCTACAAACTCTTACTCAGAGAACGAATCCCATTGACTCTCACAGGACTATATTCATAGACTCACAGGACTGGAAGGGACCTCGAGAGGTCATCTAGTCCAGTCCCCTGCACTCGCGGCAGGACTAAGTATTATCTAGAGCAGTGCTTCTCCAGCTATCTGATCTGGGGGACTGGCAAATTTTTTTTCCAATGTGCGCGCAGACCAGCAGCCAATGGCTCGTGGACCGGCACCGGTCCGCGGACCACCACTTTCAGTAGCACTGATCTCGACCACTCCTGACAGGTGTTTGTTCAACCTGCTCTTAAAAATCCCCAACGATGGAGATTCTACAACCTCCCTAGGCAATTTATTCCAGTGCTTAACCACTCTCACAGTTAGGAAGTTTTTCCTAATGTCCAACCTAAACCTCCCTTGCTGCAATTTAAGCCCATTGCTTCTTGTCCTATCCTCAGAGGTTAAGAAAAAACATTTTTCTTCCTCCTTGGTGTAACAACCTTTTACATACTTGAAAACTGTTACCATGTCCCCTCTCAGTCTTCTCTTCTCCAGACTAACTCTATTCTCAGCTGGCGTAGGCTTCATTGAAGTAAATGGAGCTAGAGTGATTTATACCAGCTGACAATCTGGTCCATAAAGTTTTACAGAATCTGGCCCTTAGATGATAAGGCTTTGTAGGTAGAGAAAGCTTCTCATTATATACTTGTAAAGAGGCATGCACATTTATAATGTTAAGCAGGTGATTTTAATAAATTCTGTAACGATTATGAAAAAATAATTTCAAGAAATGGTGGGGAAATGTGTAGCTGCTACAAAATGTTCACAAGACCTCAATGAATTCCTATTTGTGAGTGTGATTTATAAGCCCACTGGCATAGCAGGTAAGACACAGCTATAACATGATTCTAAACAGCTTAGACTTGGATTGCTTTGTGGCTGGAAAGACAGTCTCAGCAGAAATCTTGCTCTGCCGCACAAACACATGAACACATACTGTAATAACAGCCCTCTAGATGCCACTGTGATCCAGCTGTCCCTTCACCAACCAATGCTTTTACAGTGATATCTGATAGCTGGATCCCTTGCAGTTATAATGAATTCAGAGTTAATGACATTGACCACTGGGTCCAGTAAAGAATCTGAATGCCAAGCTATTTCCCTCCCCCTGCTTAACCAATGTCGGCTTTTCTGGTACAATGAGCACACGTCCAAGATTCAACATTCCCTCCTATGTTAACTGCAGACAAACCCCCCTGATGCATAATTAGGCATGTGTTTTAACCCAAGTGGATTAGCAATCACAAACTTCCATATCTGAAGTACAGAGATATTGGACAAAAAATATCCTCTCTGCTCTGAACTGTGCTGAAAGTGGCAACTCTAAAACTTTTTTGCTTGGGCCAAAGCCTTAAATCCTTCATCAATAAAACTCCCATGGAAAGCCACATTGAAGACAACTATGCCGAATATATTTTTGCTTGGGGCCAAATCAACCCCTTACTTACTTTTTTTTTTCCTGTTATGAACAAATAGTTTTTATGAAAGAGGATGTATAGAACTACCTTGATTTTAGATATAATACTGCCAGGTGCTGTGAAGGGTCACACACATCTCTGCCAATTTACCTTTTTCCTGACCCGCAAATCTCTCCGTTAATCCAATCCTGGATCTAGTTCAAACAGTGCTAAATTATTATTAGAAATTATTTGTGTTACCCCAGCACACAGGAGCCTCCGCCATGGACCAGGACCCCATTGTGCTGGGTACTGGATAAACACAGAACACAAAGACGGACCCTTCTCTGAACAGCTACAATCTAAGTAAATATGTTGGTTTTGTGATGCTGACAAATGGAGACAAAGATGAAATTACTAAACCCATTTTCACTTGTGACTGGGATCTAGGATTTGAATAGAGTTGAAAGGAGGGAGCATTTATCCACTAGCACAACCTCCCCCAAGCAATGCAGGATTTGGCACTTTGTGTTCAAGGATCAGGCTACCACTCATCTGCATGATTTAGGGGACAGGGCCAGAAAAGGGGGGCATATCCAGGGTTTTACTGCACTTTGATGTAACAGCCTCTTAGGACAATTAGCACAAATCAAAGCAGACTTTAGGTTGCTCTTACGTATGCTGGAAGACCAGGATCAGTGCACAGCCAGCATAGGATCAGGGGAATGTAAAGGTGACCTTTTCACGCCCCTACCCTCCGAAATAAGCTGCACCATATGGTCCGCAGCAGGACCCAACTACTGTGACCCTCGTGTACAAAAGACTTGCATGGTCTCAGCTCGGCACAAACAGAGAACTGCACAGTAACAAAATGTGAATCTAAGGTTGTAGAAAACACTCTCTGATGTGTTAAATTAGTTGAGAATTGTACTGTGATTTTGGAATGAGGACTACCTTGTAACAATACACAGAAAGGGGTTACACGTGCCACCTTACTATTGACATCTCCTGACCTTTGGGGGCTTAGCTACGCAACCTTAACGTGTATTACATCAAAAAATAATCACAGGCCACAGTCGGACTTCACGTACACTATGAAACACGTCTGACTGTAACGGGCTATCACAGGTGCAAGGGCAGTCTTTGGTGCTTCGTGAAGAAACAGCCAAGTGACCAGAAACCAATCAACCGGAACGTACAGAGACAAAATACCATGAACAGGAGGAGCAGAAAGGATGGTACATCAGATTAGCGACTAGCATCTTTTATGATCTTTCACAAAATCTAAGTCTGAAATCTGTTTTTCGAAACACATAGGCAGGTCCCATGGAAAGAGTATGGTTTTAGTGAGAGCTGCATGTACATCCAAATGCCAAATCTTGCCCCTAAACACACTCACCACCCCACCCCCCACCCTGCAAAAACACAAAAAATATTCGGCTGGACTTAAATACAAAAAATGCTGCCCGTTAATACTCGGTTGCACATCTCCACTCTGCAAGATGGATCTCTTTCTTGCCCATCCTGAAGTCACTGGCCTACATTTATTCCTGGTGTGCATTTGCCCTCAGTTACACCGGGTCTCAATTTGGCTGGAACTTCCATTGTGAAAAATAGGAAGCATGCAGAGAGGAGAACAGGGAACAGACATCCAGAGTGTGGATCACAGAGGAGAAATTTTCCCTGCGGTGGCACAGAAGGGAAATCGGTAGCATATCCCTCTATATCAAGTCACCTTTTCTCTGGCATGTCCTAATTCAAAAACCTACTGCATCTCATCACCTTGTCAACTGAACCATGGACACGGCACAATGGCCGTCACTCCGACCTGTGGTCTTACCAGTATGGACAGTTACAGAATTTATCTGAAAAGACAGTTAAATGCGGTCTCTTTGCCTTCAGATGACATGCCTGATAAATAATCTTCTCAGTGTAGTGAATGGTTCTGCACTCATATGTCAGAGGTTGGTCATTTTAAATTCATATCACTGCCATTTTTCAGCAAAGCCAGGTTCAAGTCTTAACTAAACATTCAAAGGTTGAATTAATAAAATAACCAGACAATTTCCCTTGCTCCTCTCCAAAGATGGACAACTGGATCACCAGTCATTTTTAGGCTTTTCTGACAAGTCTGATACATGTTGTTCAACAAGAACCAGATGTTTGTTTTCTCCAGAGCTATAAAAAGTTAGTTTTACATCATTAAGTTATCTTCAAGTTTCTTTCTCCCCACCCCTTACAATGAGGACACAGAAGCTTTTGATAATGAAGATGTTATATATATCTATATAGTGATGCTAGTTTTAAATATAAAGTGTAGCATATGTTTAACACAGACCATATGGAAATAAGAAAAAGTCAGTCTTGAATTCTCGGCAAAATACTCTTGGTACAAAAGCTGCCACTGTCTGAAAGTGGCAGTATAAGATAATTTAAAAATGAATGTGATCACTGGAAATGGAGAATTAAATATTAAAAGGGCTTGATTCTCCTCTCACTTACCCTGGTGCAAATCTGCAGTATTTCCCCTGAAGTTAATGGAGTTACAGCAGTGTAAAATTGGTGGAAATCAGAGTAGAATCAGGTCTAGTACTTTTGGTGGGTAAATAAACTTATTGCCCATCCTACCCTTTTGTGTTAGGGTTCTGACCCTAATAGTTAGCAACACAGTGGCAGCAATTTGTCAAGGGACATCTGAATAAAAGGGCTCTTTCACATGGAGGGAATGGACATAGCAGAAAATCTATTAAAATGGCCCGATATCTGATGACGAGAGGGGAATCACTCACCCCCCATCTATCCATACCGAAAGCCCTCTGCACAAATACCCATGTCTGAGGTTCTGCTGGTTTGAAGATGTGTTGCTCATCTATTGGAATGGTTTCCCAGGAAACTCACCCTGACAAAATTAATTCCTACTACGTACTTTGAACCTCTCTCAAATGAAGTCAGTAGGTACCAGGTGAAGGCAGGAAGACACTGACAGCATAGTTCCAGACCATTTTCCATGAGGATAGTAGGGAGATGAGCCCAGGGGATAGCAAAGAAACACCATCCTATTCAGGGATTTCCATGTGGATCATAATTCATAGGCTTGGAAGACAACTCCCCACTACCCATTCTATGGGGCTATGAACCCAGTCTCAGTGATGAGACGATGCCTTAGAAACTTCCTGCCTTTAGCTTTACCCCTAGCCTCTCAAGGGGTTTTCCAGAGGTGGGCATGATTTAACCCAATGCCTTAAAGAATGACAGTCCCTTTGATTAGAGGCTCAGTGAGTGGAATAGGCCAAGACCTTGACCACACTGCTGTTACCAAGAAGGGAGCTGATTAAACCCTTCAGCATATTGCCAGTAGCATTCCTGAAGGGCTGGCCAACCCATAGCAGGCCAAGAAGAGCTAGTAATTAAACAAACTGAGATTATGGTTTTTAGTTTAATTATAAATAGCCTGGTAACAAACAGCAGCTTAGCTGCCATGAACTGAATGATTGTGAGTGTTCCTGTCGTGCAATGTTTGCTCTTTGGAAGCAAACAAGTGAATAGTGAAAAGCAGATGTCACTCTTGGGGCTGGAGATAAAAGGGTCCAGGGATAAGACACAACGTATAAACTAAGAACTATTCTACACTAAGATGCCAGGTTTTCAGTAAAAACATGGGGAGGGGGGAGCGCACAGTGATGGATATGTTGTAATACAACCCGTAATCCAACAACATTTCTTGCCAGAAGGGACTGCTGTAAGATTGTCCCTAGTTTTGGAGAGGCAAGGGAAGGAAATGATTAACTTATGAGAAACAGAGATATCCTCATCAATGCTGGCACTGTCTGGACAACCTCAAGAACGTGTCCCACTTCAGAATGGAGCGCTTAATTGATTGGTCTCTATAGGAATGTTATTTGATTCAGAGATGATTTCTGAGCTCATCTACCAGTTGTTCTCTCTCTTTAATTTTAATATATTTCATTTGAGGGAGATGGGAAAGTCCAAGTTCTCCAGGTTTTGCAGAAGTTGCACTGATTTAATGTAATAATTTTTTAAACCGATTTAGTTAAACCAGTTTAAAATTCGGTGTAGACACTCTTATTTTGTTTTATAAAGTGGTTTATTTTGATTTAGCATAAACCTGTTCCTAATCTGCTTAAAATAAATTGATTTAAATCTAGTTGATATCAATCTAAGAATATCTCCATGGTCTCTGACACCAGTTTAACTAAACTGCTTTTAAATCACAGCTTTAGTTAAACTGGTGGAACCTTCCCTGAAGACAAGCCCTTAAATGAATGGACTGTATTTACCTGGAAAAGGGAACCTGAGGGCTAGGGGCATTTCATCTTAAATTGCAAATTTCTCTGTATCACTCATTGCTTTTGAAAAAATGTCACCACCACCTAAATATCAGGAAAAAATGAAACCCGGGAGAATGAATAATATAGAGAGAGACATCCTTAAAATTCCACCAACCATACTTGGTATTTCCTTCATTGCAGGGTAAGTTCCACTGAATAACACTGAGTTCCTGTTAAAATGACAATAGATATAGAAGGTCTCCTTGAAAAGGAACTATGTGGTTTTGCTGTAAAAGGGAAGACTGGTAGGATTTTGCAGGGCTGGGCAGTGGATACGTAAGTCCTTGGCAAGACGGTGTTTGTCTCTGTTGGAGCTCCTTATGCAGTAGCATGGACAAGAAAAGTGGTGGCAGGAAGGGAGATAGGGTAGAGGCGGGCTCTGCTATTTGGTCAGAGTGTTGGTCTTAAAATTTTTACCATATTGCGTGGTAGTGATACATTACATTGGTGGGGCTAGTCATAAAGCTTTGGATTATGCAAAATTCTCCAGTCTCTCAGGAATCCTGGAGAAAGATGATTTAATTACTATTTATTCTTACGCTTTAGCTTTTAAACTGGAAATTAAGCTACAGTTTTGACCAGCTATTTGACAGCATAGTAGAAGGCAACGAGGCAACAATTTTTAAATTTTAAATAACAGAATAAAATTCTTGCCTCTCCCTTTCAAAATGAAATAACCAGGCTATCTTCTACTTAATTTTGTAATCTACATATTTACTGTCAAAGGAGAAACAAAAGAAGTAGCAAACACCATGACATCTGTGCTCCTTTAAGTATTCAGCTATTGAAAATATCCTTAGATATTAACTGACCTATTTAAAGCACAACTGAATCCAAGTTATCTGTTACATCAAACTGAAGGCAATGCATCAAGAATGTATAAAATAAATTGTGATAGGGATGTTCAACCCATATCAGCCCTAATGGAGTTATGAGGGAGTAGATAGGGCTAATTAAGCTTATCGGCCACACCTGGCTTGACTGAAAATGACCAATGGCTGATAAAGCCCAGCTGTGGGGAGAAGCTGGCTAAGGTATAAAGCCAGGAAATTTGCAGCAGAAAGAGAATGCAGTGTAGAAGCTGGAAGCTACTCTCTGGGCTTGGGGAAAGGAGTAAGTTCAGGGAGAGACAGAAGCCCTGGGATCCTAGCCATGAGGGAAGGGTTTACCCAGAAGGGTGGAGAAGAAAGCATGTGGGAGGAGCAGGAAGCAGCCCAGGGAAAGAGCAGTGAGGTTAGAGATTGTGGAGACCTTGGTGGCTGATGGTAGTTCTCCTGGGTTGGAACCCCGAGTAGTCTGCGGGCTTGGGTTTTCCCATCAGCCACTGGGATGTGGCACAGGATTGTGGGAGATGCCAGAGGGACAGCTGGTACGAAGGGACTTTGATATCCCAGAAGAGGGGGACTATATAGTGACCTAGGTGGAGCGCTGAATCATGAAGAGAAAGAGCACCCAGAGTGGCAGACCGAGAGAGAGAGAGGCCATGGGAAAAGTGAACGACAGAAGGGGGTGCCAGACTGGACGAGAGCTGATTCTCCAAACACAGCCACGAGGACAAGCCGTAAGTGAGCGAATCCCATGACAAATACTTATCCCTTAAACTACAGTTTATTTTTATTTAAGTCCTTGCCCATATATTCCTTCCTTAAAATATGGGGATAGGGAATTTACTTACATTGCATGCTAAAAATAAATAGATTCTTTTCTCCAGATAAAGGCTAAAGAGTACAGTTGATTTTATCAGCAGCTGAAGTGAGGGACACCAGCTGCAGATGTTCTGTGCTCACCGGTGCACCTTCTTCCCTGAGTTCCATTAGTGTCAGCAGCAAGCAAAAAGCTCTGGGTACCATCTTTACTCTTTCTCTCTCTCTCTCTCTCTTTTTTTTTTTTTTTTTTTTTTTTTTTGGAGTGCACTTCCAGATAAATGCCAGTCATTTGGCTAGGGCTGACTCACAGAAGGTACAGCAGGCACAGATGGTACTAATGCATAAATGTAATCTAGCAAAAGGATGCCAACGCCAACCCAGAAAAGGTTCCAAATAGCTGTAGTGCACTTACAGGGATACAGTGATTGGCAAGGTTAAAACTGAGATTTGCAAGAGCTTACTGTTCCCAGATCAACAATAGACATTCTAAAACAAATGAGCATATTTATTTATTAATTTATAAAATGCACCTAATACCAAGGTTTCTGGGCATATGTACAATACTGAAAAAAACATTACACAGATCATATTGATCCATGTCAAGAAGAAGAAGAAGAAGAAAAAAAAAAAAAAAAAAGCAAAGAGGGGCTCTCCCTTTACCAAAACACACTAATTGTCCTTATGCAGCAGCCTGAAGGTCAATGGAGCC
Source organism: Chelonia mydas (assembly GCF_015237465.2). Classification (NCBI taxonomy): domain Eukaryota; kingdom Metazoa; phylum Chordata; order Testudines; family Cheloniidae; genus Chelonia; species Chelonia mydas. Next base: position 17,140,892 of record NC_057852.1, read on the forward strand.
AGGCTGTATCAGAGCAGTGAGAGAAGCGAATTCCAGGGAAGAAGGCTCTCCACTAAGAACGACCTGCCCACTTCAAACCTAAGGACTGTGAGTATCTCAGCAGACCTCACTTGTGGCAACGATTCCTATTGAGAAAGGCAGTATTTTGGAGAGCAAGGATGCAACACATGTAGGACTTTCAACGTCAACTCCTTGAGTTTCTCCCAGAAGACAGGAAACCAGTACAATTGTTGCGGAACTGATGCAATAGGATTCTTGCGGCGAACACCTCCAAGCAGGGGCAGCACATTTTGTACCAGGAGGGCTTCTGAACAGTCTTCAAAGACAGCACTGTGGAGACACTACCCGTGGGGGTAATCCATAAGGCAATAATCCAGGTCTGATCTCATTTACACTGGCTTTACACTACCATGTGTAAAGTTACTCCTGGTTTACACTGTGAGACTCGAAGCAGGCCCTAAAAGCAAACGGGCATTGATAATTTTGGTGGTGTCAAATCCAAGAGAACTGGTATCCAATGCTTTACCAGATGGAGATAAGAAAGTTGCTGTTAGTCACCTAGGAATCCAGGGGAAGCCAGATGCAAAAGCACCCCTGAATTGTGAACCTCTTGGGAAAGGGGTGGGGAGCAAAGCCCTGAACAACAGGTGTAGGGACTATCCCCAGCTGCTTACCAGAATGACTTCTGTCTTGTGTGGACTGAACTCAGATGGCTCAGTTTCACCTAATATTCTAATTCAGTCAGATAGTGTGTCTTGGTTTACAAGAAAAAGAGATACAGAACTGCACATCATCCAGACACTGATGACATCACAACCCAAACCATCTCATTCCCAAGAAGCCTCACCTGAGCACTGAACTAGAGTGGGTCAGAACCCTACAGGCACTTACATGTGAGAAAGTGATGAGCAAGTGACCCAAATCACCATCTGAGATCTCTCAGAGAAGAAAAAGAGTGGAACCACTCAGACATAATTTCATATACTCCCACTCATGCCCTGCCACACAGATCTTAAGCTGATGGATAATACAGTGTTTGACATACCCAGGCCAAACACCAAGCCTTGGCACTTCGATATCTCTGGATGAAAAGCAGCAGCATGCAATCTATGTATGCATGCCTGTATGCCTGACTGGCTGTGTGTTGTCCATCTGGCAGCCCACAGGTCCGATCTCGCCCACGGGACAATTCCGTCCATCCTCTGCAGAGTGTGACCTCGCATGCACCATACATGTGAGGTCACGCCACATGGAGGACCCCATTTTGGGCCGCCTAAGGCATGCAAGTGAGTTGTTGCATGCCTTACTAAAACTGACACAGCCTGCCACTGATGAAAAGTGCTATGTAAGGAGCTAGATATTTATTTATTATACTGAAAATAGCCAAGAAAATCTGAAGACTCCAGATGTTAAAGTTGCTTGTCCCAAACCTTCTTAATAGCTTTTTCCAAAAAAAGGGAGCGTAGCAACCAGGTGACAGCTGGCAAGATCATGAATATCAAGGTACTGCTGGGATTAATTCTCCACTGCCTTTCACCTTGTGCAATCATTTACTGCTGTGCAAAATGGGTTACACCCACTTTGCAGAAGTGTAAATAACTGCACAAAGGGCAAGGTAGTGGGAAATGAGGCACATTTCCCTTCTTGAGCAGGCATCTAACAACCACTCAGTTAAAGGGAGCAGGTGCCCGGTCACCTCATAAAAAAAAAAAAAGTTAATCTCAACCAGCAACAGACCCTATAACTCTTTCATTGATTTTACGAGCCATCAGAGAAGACCCACCCCACTCCTAAATATCAACCCTTAAAGGGATAGAGCACAGGCTGCTAGGATGGAGTCAAGTGTTAATTCTTCAGTTGTTTGAAAGAGAAATTCAAAACCCACAACCCTGTATTTAACTAATATGGAGCCTGGGACATCAAGCATCCGTATCTTGCCCTCGATCTATGCATGGCACTGTCAGTAGCAACAAAAGAAGTTGCACCCGTGGAGCGAATGCTGCCTTTTCCCCACCCTCCAAACCTCTTTCCTTCCACAATCTGTTTATGTATCTCTAAGTTTCTCTACTGTGCCCATCATTCTGGTTTCTGGGCACCTCTGCTGCATGAGTCATGGATGGAGTTAATGTGGATTCTTTAACATTCTTGGCCTTTGACCAATTTCTTACTCTTACAAATGTTATTTAAAATCTATGGAAGGGGGCTGTCTGTATTGTGTGGTTCATTAAGGGCCAGATCCTGCAGACACTTACACACTGATATATATATTTACGCGACTAGTCCCGCTGACATGAATAGGATTCTACACTGGTGAAGAAATCTGAATGAGCAGTTTCCAAAGCAGGATTAGGGCCTTAGTTAGCTGGTTTCTCCAGAGCTAAAAAAAGACTCTGATAAACATCAGTGGGGAAGAGAAAAATCCTTACAAAAGTGTCTAAAATAATAGTAATAGTGTTTAAAGTGATAGTAACGATCAGGGCATTCTGTTTAAAGAGAGCTGTCTGAGAAACTGGAATGTTTATTAATAAAGAAACTGAAAGAGGAACAGGTTGACAGTGTCCCTATCAAAAAAATGACAGGTTTCAGAGTAGCAGCCGTGTTAGTCTGTATTCGCAAAAAGAAAAGGAGTACTAGTGGCACCTTAGAGACTAACAAATTTATTTGAGCATAAGCTTTCATGAGCTACAGCTTATGCTCAAATAAATTGGTTAGTCTCTAAGGTGCCACAAGTCCTCCTTTTCTTTTTAACAAAAAATGTTGTATCTTAAAAGTGAAAAGATTTTTTTTTAAAAAAGTGTGCTAAATTGAATTTGGTGAATGTAGGTAAGGAAGCAGTTTGTAGTTTATAATGTAAACACCAAGTGTTCTGGCCATGGCTATGGCAACTACTTGTTTGTTGTACACCACTGTAAACTGTGAAAATTTACGGCCTCAGTGGAGTTCAAAGTACACACTCTCCTTCTTAAAAAGAAAAGGAGTACTTGTGGCACCTTAGAGACTAACCAATTTATTTGAGCATAAGCTTTCGTGAGCTACATGCATCCAATGAAGTGAGCTGTAGCTCACGAAAGCTTATGCTCAAATAAATTGGTTAGTCTCTAAGGTGCCACAAGTACTCCTTTTCTTTTTGCGAATACAGACTAACACGGCTGTTACTCTGAAACTCTCCTTGTTGTAATTGTTTTTAGATGTTTTTCCTGAAATTTTGCATGTTTGAGGGGAACATCCCTTTACCCATTAAGAATGTATCAATATTTTATTTTTTACGAAATGACTAGTAATTTAGAACTTGTCCTCTGAAATTAGCCGACAAATTATCACAGCAACATTTAGAAGTAAAAAGCAATGAGGCGTGCACAATTATCTTCTAAAACTGGAGACACATACACACTTAAGCATTAATTTAATTCTAATCCAGGTAGATTGGTGACTTTTAAAAACATCAGCTACACATTGCTGCTGGAGAGGAAAGCTATTTTCGACTGAAACCATAATAAAATTGAAGTTTTTAATTGTTTTAAAACAAACATGACTATAAAAATACACCTGCAAACATGATAAATGGGTCAAATTACAGATAATTATAAAACTTAGCAAAACTCTTTTCACCAATTGATTTTTTTAAAGTACATCACAAAGCTGATCATCATCATTCTTTTTGACGAAGTGAAGCACAGAAAACTTGCCCGTGATCATATCTGGAGCATGGAAGAGTTGGAAATACAACCCAATTCTCCTGAGTCCCACTCCCACATTCCACCAACTGGACTATGCGCCACTCACTGCATTTTGTATTTCAGTGTACTCTGTCTGTTTATTGACCTGAATTTATGTCATTTGCCAAACTGACTTAACAAGGAGGTAATAATTAAAATTCAGAAAGTTTTGTCTTTAATCCTTCAAGTTTTGTTCAAAATCCTTGAAGTTGTATCCAATATGTAATTTACTATAGATCTAATCCTGATGCCCTTTCAAATGCAACTCCAACAGAATTCACTTGCAGTGATATTCACTGAATGGCATACAAGATCAGGACAAACACAACTTACAACCATTCATTAGAACTAAGCAAAAAGTAATCATGTTTAACTAGCAAACTGCAGAGTGGAGTAAAAATATTTACTGGCCACAGGACTTTTCAGCAAGCTTGATAATGCTGAAATGCAGCGTGCACCTTCTCATTCATTAGCTATTTAAAAAAAAAACCCAACAGTTAAGCACTAGTCTTATAATTCACGATAATGCACTAACTTGTAAGGCCCTTGATGTGAATGGGAGTTGTATATGCCTTTAACTGAGGGTAGAAAATTATTCACAAATAAGGAGGGTGGTTTGTTTTTTTTGTGTGAGGACTTTGTTAAATAATAATACAAATGCCAAGGGGCCATATCCTGCTTGTCCTGATTCAAGATTTTGGTTCTGTCTACTGAAACCCCAATTATTCTACAAAGGTGTAAACGGAGAGAACAACAAGGGCAAAACCTTTCAGTCAATAGAATGAATGTTGGCTTCAGTGGGAGTTGGACCCAGTAAGACTTGCTGAAATCCGTGAGGTGCAAAGGCACACAGATACATCTAGTTAGAAAATACCCTTTGATGCGGTAAATCTAGAAGAACAAGTAAATAAAGCAAATGAGAGACAAGCAAAGTTGCTAGAGAGAGACTAGGTGGTCAATCTCTATGCTATGATTTCCAAGGGTGAAATTTGGCCCCAAATTAAGGACTTTTAATAATTCCCATGCAGTGTTTGCAACCCAAATACTGCAGCTTCATGCTAAGTTAGGGTGACCAGACAGCAAGTGTGAAAAATCGGGATGGGGGTGGGGGGTAATAGGTGCCTATATAAGAAAAAGCCCCAAATATCAGGAGTGTCCCTATAAAATCGGGACATCAGGTCACGCTATGCTAAGTGTATGAGAAGCCTACAGAGACACTAACTCGAAACATCAATAAATGAATGTGAAGCAACAGATTTTCAAAGGTGCTTCAAGGAGTTAAATGAAATGATCATTGGGAGCCTAACTCCTTTAATCATGGCCTAGATTTTAATTAACTAAAATAGCCAGGTGTGCTCTGAGCAAATATATTCTTCTGCAGTACTAGACCAAACTGACAAAGATTGATTCTTCTCTCTCGCTCACAGCTGTGTAAGCCAGGAGTAACTCCATTGAAGCCAGTGAAATTATTCTGGTGTAAAATAAGCATAAGTCAGATCAGAATCACCCCCACAGCACTTACTTGGCTTCTCTCTAGGTGAGATCAGCACACGATGTTACATACCATATGTGCTACAATACCTATGCACACGGGGATGAGTTAAGGACAGCGTGTCAGCCTTAATTGAAGTAAGCTGTCCAGACAGAGATGTGCTTGCATGTTTGAAAGTCTGCCACTTGGACATTAAAACCATCACTTGCCAGAACTCCTATTCTCCCAAAGGGTAGCACAGATTAAACTCAAATCATGAGGTTAATGTGGAAAGAAATGTTTTTGGTGATGACTACAAGAGACAGGCTGTTTAGAAAAGGTCTCACAATAAATACCTGACTATAGCAAAAAAACCCCAAAAAAACAAAAAAACCCCACCCCCCAAAAAAACCCACTCTCATTTTTCCATTATAAAGGCCACACTATGGGTTTTGGCAATTTCTGCATAAAATCTGAGGGGCATAAACCCAGGATTCATTAATAGGCACTTACTATAAAAAATACTGACAAAAAATTGAATTATGTGAGAAATGGGGATGCACAAGAATTGCATCATGATGGAAAGTCTGAATTTCAACTTCATCTCAATTTGAAATCCTTCTTAAAGAGACACATCCTGACCCCTTCCCCCCCAAACCAAGACTGATCAAAAGCTTTAGCTGAATCCAAGTCAGTGTTACTTTTGCTAAGAGAAATGCTATACTTTTGCTGAGTGTATCCACATAGCCATCAGATCCCCAAAAAGAATTGGCTTGAATTTCTGCCACGAAAATACAGCCTTTGATGGCAAAGGATAAATACAGTCAGAAGTGAAATTAATGGGTAACAGTGGAGGAAAACCAAACCAAACCCACTTTTCTTTATGGAAAACATGGACTTACACACTTTATTGATGGCAGCATTTGATATTTTTAGATAGCTTAGTACAACCTCCGAATTTAGTTGGAGAAAACCTTCTATAATCTGAGCAACTTTTGGTGTGGCTGAAACGTCAGCAAGCAGGAGAAGAGGGAAAATGTTTGGAGAAAGCACTGGGTGAGATACTGCTGATCTCGTACTCTTACATACTCTGTTCAGATTTTAACGGTTCTCTGTATAGCCATGACAGACCTTTGTAGAACAGCATGGGCCACAGCAGCTCAATTTGCTCTCCAAAATTTCATTCTGATTCATTGCTCTATGTGGCAGAGATGTTTATTTGGGGATTATTTCTGGCATAAATAACTCCGTTGCTGTAATGTGTCATTTCGAGGTTTCTTACCTACGGTAAATAACAATCGCAACAATGATTATGATGAGTCACTAGCATATTTTTGTGAAGTATTAAGGTTTCCTCTGCACTGACACTTACTTGAATGTGTTATTACTATGAACAATTTACAGGGGTAAAAGGTGGGAGTGGATTTACTCTGAGCTGCAGCAAAAAGAGTAAATTCACCCTTCAGCGCAGGCCAGTAATGTCGTTAGAAGACCATGAATGAATTTGCTATAGACCACTGAGTTAAAGCATCTTGTTTGGTTTAACAGGTGGGTTGATGCCTTGACAGGAAAAAATACACTACACATGACAAATGCACTATTTATCTCAATCTCAGCTGTGTCATCAAACTGGTGTCATACTTCATCTCTTTCAGCAACAGACAAAGTGAATGAATCACTGGAGACATGTGCTTAAGACTTTTTGACAACACATTTGATATAAATTCTTCAACAAAATGTGTTGAGGTGTCCAAAATATTTTAATTTTCTTGCAAGTACATGTTTTGACAATAATGACTAATTTGAGGCATAGTCAATGAAAAAAAATGTTGCAAGGATGTTTAAAAAGTAAAAGTAAAAGGATTTAATTTAAATATTTCATAAATCACAAAGCAAATCCACAGACTCTCCGTTGTTACGTTTGGGTTTTATGGGGAAAAGTTCCATCACGATCAAAACTCAAACATCTTGTAATTATTACTTAATCAGTAAATATTTCAAACATTAGCTGTTTGGACGTCAAAGTCTTGTATGCGCGCCAACCTTCTCTCAAGAGGAAGGAATCGCCCTGTAACTGGCTTTCACTGTGAGCAATTATAAAATTCTCTCATTTCAAATGTCATGCAGTGAAAGCGAAGGGAAACATTTTTCTATCAAATCTATTGTGTTTGTGTTGCCTATGTCTTATTTGGAGGGATTGGTTCAAAACTCCTACTGCATGGAGTCACTGTGCTCAATCAAAAACACTCCAGTCTGGATATGCCATTTTGGTTTTGAAGATAACAGATTATCAAATTAAATGTATACCAGCCTTAAGCAACCACCACCATCATTAAAGGGACAATCAGAAAATCACACTTTACAACAGTGACTTAAGACAGGGCTTGCCTATTAGTGATGCAGGTTTCTGTATATGTTAAATGCTTTACTCTTTTTCTCGATAGGGCAACTAAGGTGTGGTTTATTGGACGTTTTGTAAGTACATATTGTACATGGGTATTTCTAGTGATCTGGAGAGAGGAGGAGCTGGTGGGAGAGCTGGCTGTGGGGATGAGTAAATGCATGGAGACTTTTAAAAAACATCATAAGAGGCTCAAACTAGATGTATACCCCAAATTTAAAAAACCCAGTAAGAGGACTAAAAAATACCATCATAGCTAAACAACAGAGTAAAAGAGGTGGTTAGAGTCAAAAAGACATCTTTTAAAAATTGGAAGTCAAATCCTACAGAGGAAAAGAGAAAGGAACATAAACCCTGTCAAGTCAAGTGTAAAATATATAATTAGGCAGACCAAAAAAGCATATGAAGAGCAACTAGTAAAAGACAAAAAAAAAAACCCTAACAGGAAAATTATTTTTAAGCACATCAGAAGCAGGAAGCCTGCCAAACCATCAGTGGGGCCACTGGACAATCGAGGCACTAAAGGAGCACTCAAAGAAGCTAAGGCAGTTGCGGAGAAGCTAAATGAATTCTCTGCATCAGTCTTCACTGCAGAGGATGGAGAATAGGTCCATCAACACCTATTAGCCATGATGGTCAGGGACGCAACCTATGCTCTGGGTGTCCTTAAACCTCTGACTGCCAGCAGCTGGAACAGGACAACAGGGGATGGATCACTCGATAAATTGCCATGTTCTGTTCATTCCCTCTGCAGCATCTGCCACCAGTCACTGTCGGAAGACAGAATACTGGGCTAGACGGACCATTGGCCGTACTGGATCAGACCAGTTCTTATGAGGTTACATCTAGAAAAACAATGAAAATGTACTAAGCTGGAATGCAAAGTTATTTTACTGGCTGCCAACAGACTCCCTCTTCCAAGTTAGTGCTCTTGGGTTGAGGACCCAGTTGTTTTGTGGACAGGTGCTCGAGGCTGGAAAGGCTGGAGCTGTTTTTCAGCTAGCAGCTTCTCACTCTGCAGGATCCATCATCACCACTGCAGTCTAATGTAGATTATTTTCCCTGTGAACACTGGTTGAAGGGAAGTAGCATAAACTATTTTATGACAAGTGATTGGCTATGAAACATTCATGACACACACGTGACATTAGATGGGAGATTCTTTCTGTGAAACAAGAACAGGATCAAGATTACCATGATGGAATAATCTGCTTTCCTCACTTTTATCTGTTCAGCAGCCATGCTGCTCGCCCTAGGCTGTTAGGATCTCAGTGTGCTGTGGACCCTTGGCCAGGAGATCCCAGTGAAACTGAAGATTAAGAGTTGGATCTATGAGAATCAGCGCCTCCTGGGTCAGCCAGTTCCATAGTGATGGGCAGATGTTGTCGATAGTGAATTGGGATTTCTAGAACCTGTAGGGAATTGGGACTCAAGTATGTTATTCCTTTCTCAAAACTGATTATTATTATTCCAAGTGTCAGGCTGCACTCTGGTAATTGACAACAAAACCACATGCCCCAAGCATGCCTGGTGCAAACTCTGTGGTAGTCTTTGCCCTCTGGTAGTCAACATCCCTGATAAGGATGTTGTTCAGAAGTGGACATAGGTCTATTCATTCCCTTCTTTAGAAGTTGGTGGTTTCCTTGACCTTAGTAAATATTTGGGGTGCTGCTGCGAAGCTGAATTGTGAATTCAGTAGTCTAGAATTCAGGAGTCTAACAAAATGTCTCTTTGCTACATGATCCAGTGCTGGTCTCATGTATACGTTTTTGCCTCAGAATGCACAATTACTATGACTGCACATGCACATGTGTACTTTTTGCCCTAAAGTGCCATAATGTATTACCAGATGTGAAATTATGCACTTGCATTTTTCTAAAATCAGGTCCTCATTGTTCATTCTAATACACTGATTAAGACAGTTTTTAACATATATTTTATTAACCCATCTACTAATTAAAATAATGGAAAAGGTACCTATGAATTACTCAAGAAATCTAGAGTGCCTTACGCATGGAAAAACTTTATAAATTCCACACAGCCACAAAATTTACCTGTGCAAACTAAGAACGTATAAGCTGTTATGAATTTGTGATTCTCTTCAGAAAGAGCCATTCCTAATTCAATCACTTTAAAAGAAAGTGACTCCCCACGTGAGCACTCAAGTTGTACGTGGGACTGACCTCATTGGCTTCACTGGGGTTGTGCTCATTTCAACCAGGGTTGAATTCGGCCTTGAGTGTCAGCCTTCACTCTGAATGTCCTAGTTTTTGAACGACAATCTTAATGTTCAGTAAACAAAGACAAGACTTTCCAAACCTGGGGCCTATAGTTTGATTCCATGATTAGGCACTTAAGTAAGTAGTTTGATTTTCAAAACTACTGAGCACCCAGCAGCTCCTAGAGAGATCAGTAAAAATCAGCTTGCTTGTTAAATATGGATTTAGGAATCTAACTTCAGGCAACCGCTTTTTAAAAATCCTGGCCAAAGTTTCCCAGTTTTTGACAGCATTAAAAAAAGAAATTGGTTGGACAGTAAAAGGGAAGTGTCTGGGAGTATATAGTGGGGTTCCAAAAATGTCCTGGGGGAGTGGGGGGAAAGGAAGCTCTATGGCCTGTATGTGAAGAATCTGACCAGTGCTACTAGGAAGCATTTCTGTCCTTATATGGCCCCTGTCTCTTCAGCACCCCTTTTTGGGCATGCCCAACCACAGCTGGGACTGAGAGAGCCGCTGAGTAGCAGTTCAGAGACCATCTCCTGTGTCTTACGAAGCATTTTTCCTGAGTTGTGCTCACGCACATTTGTTTATTTTAAACTCAATTTTACACTGTGTCTGTTAAATTAAGTTGTCCTTTCTACAACTTTAGCATCTCCGTTTCTCCTGCATTGAAGATGAGGGTCACTGACCGTGATTGTCAGAGTCTGTGGGAGAGGTTGGAAACTTTATTGAGAATTCTAACTCCTCAGCATACAGCTGGTGTTTCCTGGCCTGAGCCCAGGATACCTAAAAGACCACCTAATGCTCTGGGGTAAAGTCCATGTTCGACAACTTCATTCCTCTGGCACAATGAAATGCTCTAGTCTAGACTAAGGGTAAAGCTTGTCCGTGAGGGAGACAACTTTCCCAGGGGTTGGTCTGAGATTGTGAAATGAACTTCCGCCAAGTAGTAGAGGACCATCACAAACCTTACCACCTTCTACTCCAAGTGAAAGACACATTTCTTTGACTTTGCCTTTTCTGAGATAATACGCATGTTGCTGTGTGTTTAACTCCCGCCCCGCCCTCCAAAAACCCCCAACAAAACAAAAAAAAACCCTACCTAAACATGACACTCCACTACACAAACCTCTCCCTCTGGGGAAGATGATGAATGTCACATTTGTTTGTTCTGATGCTAGTCACATAGCTTACGGCACAACTGTTCAGATACTACAGTGGTCAATGTGGTAAAAGAACCTACATTGAATAGAATAGCTGTAAGGTAGGATAATAATCTAAAATTTTTGTAGAAGGAATAGATTCTCAACATACAAACATTTATATATGTCTAAGAGGCATAAGTAGGAAATATTCTCATTTAAGCTTCATAATATTCACATTTCAGCTGGCATTACAGATCAGGAAAAAATGCTTCTTGTCTCTGCCCTTCTTTTCCTTCCTCCTACAGACACCTGATTTGGCTACACCTAATTAAAAAGTGGCATAATCTTAATTAAGATTTTAATTCAGTAACCAAGTCTGAGAATCAATCACTGCAGAGTCGGTAGTGAGATTAAGAAAAGACATCTCCTGTTCCTCCTCTTTAATAGAGGAAATTACTACTGATGAGTGAACCTCAAGAGGTGAAATGGGTAAAAGTATCTTGCCTAATTTTGAACTCACTCAAGCATCAGAAGTTTGCAATTGGGCTGCAGCACTCCAGGCTCCAAGTTCCAGGCTGAAAACTGCTTTTACTTCTTGGTCTGAAGTGGAGTAAGAACTCCAAAGACACTTCCTTGATATGAACTGGCAGCTGCCAGGCTGGCTGTGTTGGCTGCAGCAGGAATGGAGGAGGATGAGGAGGGAGAAATAATGGAGAGAAAGGGCACGTGTAGAATCAAGGAGAGAAAAACCCTTTCCTAAGCCGAGGTGCTGGAAAAGGAGCAGGGGGGTGGGGAGTCCATTATTAAACAGAGATTGTTCAGCTAGTGTAAATCAATCTAGCTCTGCTGACTTCAACACAGCTATGTCAGTTTACACCAGATGTATGTCTGTGAGCTTGATAAGGAGAACACTGGACAACAAATTCTTTACTAAAGACAGGAGTTCTGTAAATGTCAGTCATGTGCACAGCCACAGAGACTCTAACAGAAGATGCTCGCTTTGCCACTGCTCAGAGTGTCCTGCCATTCTTGGTGCTGTTCTGTGTTGCAGCTGCTGAAAAGGACCAACACAAGATATTAGAAAATGGGGCAATCATGTCTGTGCTCTTGAAAGTTTTGGAAAAGGCTTCAAGAGCTTCAATTTGTTAGTGGCCACCTACTAGCTGTGCCAAAGAGCTGTGGCCGGCAAGTTAGAGGTTTGCTCGCTCAGCTGTCTAGGAAATTTCCCCTAAAACTGTCCATTGTTGCTGTTGCCAGTCCAGCCTCACCACAAAATTTTAGGAAAAAAACAATCCTAGCATAAACTAGCTCTAAGGCTTCATTGGGCGAAATGCAGAGGTGCCACACCCAAGAGAGAAGTCCTGGAGGAATGTAGAATTATTCCTGGCACTCCACACTGCAAAAGAGGAGTGACCCTGCTGTTACACCCCTTAGGAAGTACAGCACGTGCCTTCCTACGCTGGTGAGCTCTGTCTCATGCGTGTCCGTGTCTGGTGTCCCAGGTGTTGCACAGAGTGAGTCCTTGCTGCACCCCGGGGAGCACAGGGCTGCAATTGTTCTCCACCACTGCACAGAATGGATTCAGGCTCCTTGTGCTCTCTCTCTTCACCCTTGCACACCCATGGGGCAGCAGGGCACAAGCCAACCCTTAATAAGTGTATCCACTTGGGCCACTACTGCTTTTAGGGTTGTGCACTTGTGTTCCTCATTTCCTTCTAAAGACAAAGAAGACAGATGCTGGGACACCTGTTCTTTCCTGCCAGTCATTCTTCAATAGACCAGTAACTCTACACAGACTTACACATTGCATGAAACCCAAAACGATTGTGAAGCTTGCAAAACCTTGAACTCTGCCAGGATTATCCACCCCAAAGCAAAAAAAGTTTGGATATATATTTTGGAGAAACAGCCAACGTTTCGTGATGCTTGTCTGAGCTATCCAAACCTCTGGCTTTGGTCTCTTAAATTCAAATTGGAAATCTCACAAGAACAGACTCGTGATATTTCTAGTCCCAGCCAAAACCCGGAAATGAAAAGTTGCATGAAACTGAAAAACGATTTTGAATCGACAACCAGTTTTTTGATGTACAAACATTCTGTTGAAATGTGGGGGAGACAGGAGGCAAGTGTGAAGTTCGAGTGGATTCTTATTTTATCCAAGCAAACTAACCTTTCCTTAGCCGTTAGTACTAGTTATGAAAGCAACTATTAAATCTAAACCAATTAACATTTTCTTTTCCAGCTGCATGGCTCAGTAAGATGGAAGTGGGAGAGAAATAAGCAGAAATGAAATAAGGGCAACTTCTGTTGTAGAGTCTAAGAGGGAACAGTGTCCCTTTCATTTCTGCTTTTGGACCAAACTAATTAACACCTGCCAGTGGTGCAGAAATCTAACATCCTTAGCAGGACTGCTTGTACAAATTATAAGACATTTTAGTTTAGACAGGGTCTAAAAAATAGAAAACACAGTTCTGGAAATTGACAATATAAAAAAGAATGCATCTTCACTCTTCAGCCTAAGAGAAGCTTATCAAGCAAGCCATTCTCCACATACACAGCACAACTTCCACAGAAAGCTCTCAGCAACAGATCCTGAGTGATCCTACAGAGGAATTAATGGTGTTAAAAAAGGAGAGAAAGTGGCTGCTTTATTCTAAGTGTTACTTCTTTGTTATTCAGGGTGCTTAATATATTGAGCACTATACAGGAATAATTACTCCTATTACCATCATAAAAATTATTAAATCACAGGAACATTAAAAAAAAATGCTGCCGTAGGAGAAAAAGTTCAGAGTTTTACAATATTGCACTTCAAGGCTAGTCAAAAAAAAAAGAAAAGGGGGAAAAAAAAAAAAAAGATGAACAGTCCTGTTAAAAGAGAGACTTGGTGTGACTAAGTATTGCACAAAATTATATCTTCTCCCCAGACGTGACAAATTTAAAACATTTTGGTCAAGGAGATAAAAAACAATTTGCACTTCTGTGAATGTCACAAAGGCAAGAGAACTAGTAGCTTGAAAAAGCATCACACATGACTATGGTACATACATAAGACTTTAGCACAATATGGAATACATTTGCAGTTTAATTTCAATACGCGGTAAGCTCTTAAACACATTAAAGCATAGCCACCACTGCTGGCAGAATCTTTCATGTCTTTGATTCTACCACTTAGTGCACGCTGCTCTCTCCCCAGACTTTGAGGCCCCACTGGGAAGTATTTCCTTCAGTCAGACTGCAATTCACTCACACCAGCCTGAATATACAGTAGTTCTTTTCCTTCAGGGGAAGGGTGTTTTCCTATTTTTATTTTATGCATTTATATATATTGCCATTTCTGGTGGTCTTTTCTTCATTTAAACTTTTCAATTTTTAAAGAAGCGTCTTAAAACCCTGCTTTTTCTTGCTGTCTTCTCCCAGCTATCTGAAAAGCCAGACTAAATGCTGTGGTTTAGACATTGCATTATTGACTTCTATGCTGCTTTATTAGCACTCCCGTACATCTCTTATTTTTCCTCTTCCTGATGGTGTCTCATCATCTGTCTCCACGACAGGGTTCTAAACTACTCTTTTGCTGATTATCAATTACAGCTGTCTGGCAACCATCTCACGTTTTCAACCCTCACAGATATTTAAACTATTTCTTAGATCCCCTATTGTATCACAACGCCTCATCCTTTTCCATTTCTGCACGTGGCTCTGGAGATCATAAGGTTAGCAAACTGAGGCCCCCTGTTGTATTTCTGTTCTCAGGGCGGACTTCTGAAGCACTAGTAATGCAGCCACATTTAGGGTCTAATGCTCCTCTGTCCGCTACGGTGCGGGGAGCAAAGGAAAACAAAAAGGCAGAAGAAGGCTAACAACAAAAAGGAGTTGTACAGGTTTCATACTATTTTGAAGATTAACAGGCATGAGGAAAAAGGCATCTGGACCATTGTTTTGATAAAAAAACAACCAACCAACCAACCAACCCACCCTTATTTTTTGCCTGTTACAAATACGTCCAATATAGCACAAAAATGTGAATCGGGAATAATTAATCATTTGAGTAGCTTTGCCCCCTGCAGAATCTATTAAAATATGGGTGAAGAGGAAAGTTAGGTTAAATCTGGTTTACTTCTCACAGCCATATATCTAAGACGGAGATCCATACCATCAAGGCAAGCAATTGAAAATTAGAGGAAGGAAGAGCATTATCAAATATGCCAAAGCTACTTTTCCTGCACCTGTAGGAATAATCACAGGAAACACCCCCCCACCCTATAAAATGCATCTCATTTCCACTAGGATGTTGTAATCGTTTCTCATGAACTGCTTGTATGAAGTTATGAATTAATATTACCAAGCTGAAACTGGAAAAAAAAAAAAAGTTGGATGAAATTACCAGGAAACAGGCTAGAGTTCCTCCATGCAGAGTGAAACAAATCCCTTCCCTTTACCTCGCAGAATACCACAGCACAAATGAATTATCATGTGCCACCTTCTTTAGTCAGCTTACATATGCCATTAAAACAGACTTTAAACTCAAGCTTCATGTAGCAAAATCTAAAAAAAGGAGCTGTACCTCTGTAATGAATTAGAAATTCAACAGACTTGAATCACATTGAAATCTATGCCAAAACTGAAGCAACAAACAACAACCAAATACTTGGGGCAGGGAGGGAGAATTCAGCTAGAGATAACCACATTTCCTCTCTGTGACTGGACTCCCAGAAACACCTTTCTTCATCCACCACCGACCAAGAGATTGCATTCTTTTTCTTGGCTGCATTTTCAAAGGTGCTGACTTCAGTTGAAATTGTATGAAATGTGCACATCCGAGAATCAGGCTACTCATTTAGGCATCTAAGTTTAGGTATCCAAGTTTAAATGTTTTCTCTCAAATACACAAGAACGCACACAAACAGGCAAGCAACTTCCTTCCCAGCATTAGCCAAGACAAGATTTTTAACAGTTTTTCATCCATTGCCTCCCTACCCCTTCTAATTGTTACTTTTTAGTTTTACAACCCTACATCTTGGACCTGATCTGACTCTCTCATAAATCACTGGGGAATTGATCCAGAGGGAGAAGGATAAAGTCCCCATGTGTAATGATTTTGATTTGGCTTTTAAAATAAATACTTTAAGCTAACAGCAGCGTTGTCACCGAATACTGCAATTTTATTTTAAAACTGTATTTTTCTTCGGGAGTCAACGTAGACACAATTTCAGTTTCACTTTATCTGTCCACTGCATCACAAATCACTAGGGTTTTTTTTTCTTTTCCTTGTTATCAAACAAGGAGCTAAAACAAGACCAGTGATGGCCTGATTTTCAGAGATGCTGAGCACTGACATGTCCTATTCGTTTACATTGGTGTTGCGGGTACCTCTGTGGATGTTCCACACCTGTTCCCTTATAAACTAAAAAATGGGAGTTAAATACGACATGATGCACAGTAAGTGGTTATTGAAAACCCCAGCCCCACAAGCAGTTGGCTTTAAACATCCCCCCTCCCTGCCCCCGCTTTGGATTACATTTTCCAAAAGAGATGCTTGGAAGTAAGTAAGGTCAGCAACTGCATGCCCAATTGGATACACAGTGCATGCACTGTAGCATTTTCAACAGGTGGCGCTTAAGGACAAAGACATCAATGCATGGTTAAATGAGAGTACTGTAACAATGGACAGGCGAGGGAGGGGGAGGTGGGGGGTTATTTAGCTCAGTGTGCAATTGCATTTTCAACATAATTAGGTGCCTAATTGTGCGCCTCTGCTTAGTTGATGTATTTGCACGTGTAAGTAATTATGGTTTATTTAAGAGCTCTGATTGTATTGTTTAGTTTTCCAGTGTTACCAAAGGAGAGCTCGGAGTTTGAACCATCTAGAGTCTTTTTCTTAATTTTTATTTTAAATTAATTGGCCATTGAGCTTTCACCAAATTAAAGAGCAGATCTGGCTGGGAAAATGGGAACATTCCGAAGTGCGATATTCCATAAAACCATGCAGAATGCAGTATAAATACCAGCGGCCAACCACTATTCACGGGGGCGGCTAAAACTCACCCCTGTGCAGGGGGCCAGTACAAGGACTATCTGCCATTTAAGGCCACCAAGTAGGACTTCAGTGTGAATATATTTTGTACTGGCCCCCTGCACAGGGTTAAGTGTCATACAATACAGAGCCTGTTCTAGCACCTATTAAAGTCAATGGGAACCTTTCCGTTTACGTCAATAGGTGCTACATTGGGGCTGTAAACAGAACGATTCTCATTTTAAAACATAAACACAATTAATACTTCACTGATCTGTCAGTGGCAGACCCCCAGCATGGGCCTGATCCTGCACTACTGAAGTAAGTGAGAGATTTGCCACTGACTAATGGATGCAGTGTCAGGCTCCATGTGCAAACACATGGAAGGGGGAGCATAACTTACGCAGGGAGATACCTGTAACTGTGCTTTCGAAAGGAGATGGGGCTCTGAAATGGCCATCATCTTCAGCCAAGCAAGCCAACACAATCACCAAAGCCAGCACTGCCTTCAAAATCCTTCACAAAGCAGGATACAACTGCAGGGAACTGAGCTATTACTTATCCCACACAGAAGTTTCTCTCTTTTGGTCTGCAAGTGTACCGCTGGAATCCAGCCAACCCAATATAGAACATCAACAGCAGAATAGGCTTTACATTCAGGTACTCTGACCTGCACTTAAATGAAAGAAATCAATAATGTGACAATCTATCACGTTACTCAACATACATTTTAAATACCCGCTGTGAAAAGCCCAACAGAGTAAGGTGGTTGTTCATTAACATTTATGCCCCAGTTAAAAAAAATTTAAAAAAGGCAAAAAAGCAAAATAAGAATAGAGATTTTGCTCGTAAACTAAACTTCTTTTTTACTTAAGGCTGATACATTTTGAAAATTCATTTTAACAGCTGAAATCTTAAGTTAAAACTACCTTTTAACACAAAGCTGGCTTAATATGGACATCATAAAATTCTCAAGATGAGCAAAGCTAAACAGCAAGACAATCACGCTCCTAATGTAAACAGCAACGTGAAAATGTCTAGTATTTTCCTGCAGTGAAACACTTTCTAAGCTACAGTATCCAATCATCCTTTACTGTGTATGATGTCAAAAACACTTACTGCACAAGCAGAGATCTGTGTTTCTTTTGCCACAGACAATAAATCTTTAGTGTCTTCTCTTGATACGCATCACTCCACTTGATCTCAAGAGGCATTGTACGTCTCTTTCCCTCTCTCTCTTCTAACAAGGTCACTTTCCAGTGACTATACAACTTTTCCAGAATGTAGTGGTGTATCAATAATTAATATCCACTGGTAATTACCTCCTGAGCAGTGTTTTAAAACTCTAAATAAAGGCTCTTTTCAAAACGATGGCTTGAAATTTCCATACAGTAAATTTGAATAGTACAGCTGGAAAGAATCAGGCTTACAACTGGAGCCAAATTCACCACTGCAGTCAATGGTGTTGCATCCACTTATGCCAAAAGCCAGTTTGGCCCTTCTCCCCAACCCCACTGCCATTTTATTTCTTATATGATACAAAGTTAATCCAAAATACAAATAATTCGATCGCCTCTGAATATTATGAATGGACAGCTGGGAATATCCACTTCCCCTCTCTTTTTCAGTACTAGGATACAGGTTCTATAGTCATAGTACTAAGAAAGCAGTATTATTAAGTAAAATTTCCCTCAATTGCAGGCTCTACAGGATAGATAATGAACCACAATGGGAGTTATGTATCCTAAACTGAAAGGCCCACTGAATACAGAATCTGATTCACTGTCACAATCACTGCATCTTCTACTACTGTTTATCCTATAATGCCAAGGTAATGTCCTCATCAGATAATCTCCTGTGAAAGTGATGTTTGAGAGTAACACAAAAAGTTGCACCCCGGGACATTAGAGATAGGATCAGACTATTTAAAACAATCCAAAGCTTTGCTCTTTTGCTGCTGAAGTTACAATCATTTGGTCCAATCCTGAATCTACTGAAATCAATGGGAGATTTGCCACTGGCTTCAGTGAAAGCAGAGTCAAGCCCAGAGAACCGCAGAAGTCTCGGTTGTTGTGGCCGCCTGCACAAATTCTGAACTCATAAAGTGGACAAAGTCCTGAGCTTATCAGATGCCATTTGGGAAAGGTGCAAAACACGTCAGGGTCAGAAGTAAGACATTAACTATTTGAGGGATTAGCAAATATGAGATCTAGACTGGCCTTTTGCAGAGACTGCCCAACACAATATTCTATTTCTCCATCCATGAACGTATGACTACACAACACCGATCTTGCTGGCCACGCAGCCAGACAATTAGCATCATTCATAGATATAACCAAAGGTTCTCCACAGACCAGCCACTAGGGTGTGTAAGAGCACAACTGGTGTCCTTTCTACCTCTGCCCTTAATCGGGCTGTCCAAAGATCTATGGTGCTCTGCATACAAGCCATCGCTGAAAATAAAGATTTTATATAAAACGTGTCTGGGGGCTGGAACAGACAACAGCAGCTACAGGGCTGCTGTAGTTAAGGCTATGTCACCATTACAGCGCGCCGTGTTCAAATGTCTATAGCTAAATGAAGTATTTACGAAACCTAGACTAGAAGGGGAAGAGGCGAAGGGGATGTTCTTTCAGGACCTGCACAGGGAGAGCAGCCTCAACGGGCAGACCTTCGCCTTCCCACACGGATGGCCAGCCACCTCCACAGAACCTTTGGGTTCAGGGATATTAACATGGGACGGTGCAGGAGGAGGAGGAGGCGGGATGAGGGTGAATGTACATGCTGTCTTTCACACTGCAACGCAATCCCCTCACTCAACAACAACAAAATATCAGCAGCATTAACTTTTGTGTGGTCCCCCATATCCACACTGAAGCGTGGGGAGGAGGGGAAGCTAGGAAAATCCACCGCAGCATGGGACTGCCTGGGAATTAGAGGGGGACAAGGCTCCCCTGAGCTGCTGTCGAGGCATGAAGTCTTCACATGGATGACCTTGTGGATCTTCCAGAATCTGTGAAGCTCTCTGAGACTCCCATATGTCCTGGGCACAGGACTAAATTAAATCCAAGAGGCAACCTCATCTTCTCCTCTGACAGAACTATCTGAGTAAAATTCCATGCGGAGATCCTTTGTGATTTCCTCCTGGGTGGCTCACGCTGATGGGTGCAAATGAGTTTTACAGCACAATGTGATCTTGTAAAGAGTCCGCTCGTGGTAGACCTGATTTCAGTGGCAGCAGAACTGGGCCCATTATCTGTTCTGCACTATTGACACCCCACAGGGTGAATTAAGGGGAGCGGAGCAACCTCCCCCTTCTTAATTTAAAGTAACAAATCCATGTTACTTTAACAGGGCATGTTTATATACTCACCAGTGCACTCACAGATGACATACATATATATATATATATATATATATATATATATATACACACACACACACACACACACACACACACGCACACATAGATAGATCAGTAGGCAACACTGGTTTAGTGTATGATCACATATTGCTCATATGTCTGGGCTGACTAAGAGGAGTGTGTCTGTTAAATAGAGGATGACAGGTAGTAATTATTCTAATACAATACATTGTACACTAAAACGAGGACGGCTGGAATGAGGTGTCAAATACAGGTCATTAATGCTGACAAAGACTGGAGTCAGCTGTAACAGCTGTCTCCCTCCCAGGTGGGCTGACCCCATCTTGCCATATTCTAGTCTCCAAGGAGGCCTAACTGGGCACGGCTCAGGACCCATTCTGCAGGTAAGAAAGACATGAATAATATTAATTGTTGTTTAAGGCAGTGTAGACGTAAACCCTTCATGCCTTGAAAATCTGCCACCCAGCACCACACGTCTCTTTTAAATACGTATGACTCTACACAGTCCTATCTAGTCCTGGGCAAGATCAGACACTTTTCTTTTTTCTTTTTGCACAAGATGAAATCATTGTGATGAGTTTAATGGCAAGTATAGTTTTATTTATTAGTTAGGCACGACCATAACGCTCGTCACCAGAGTACTGGAACACCTGGGCTCTCTAACAGGGCTTTTAACAACACCTTCATTTAATCATGCCAATTACTTTCCCCCCTGATTATTAACTAATGCTAGTATTAAAACATACATAACTGATATGGAAAATGAGCAAACACAAAGGTAATGCCAACACTGTCATTCAATTATAAATTGCATCAATTAGCTGCACACAACAGAACTATGAAAATGTGTCCATTGATCGTATGGCACTTTTGGATTGAGACGCACGGCCTCAGGTGTAATAGATTCGTTTTCTCACATTCTCTCAATAATACGGGAATCCAAAGTCTCCTGTGTGAACGAATAACCTTATGTCCCTAGCTGTTGTTCACGGAGCATACAAAAGCACGGGGATAAGGGGGACGGGGGTGGGGGGCTAACATCCTTTCCTAAGCTGTTTAGCCTTCATTAGTTGTTGTTTGCATCATCCCTCCGAAAACGTCAGATATCATCATTGACTTCATTCTTTCTCACTCCCTCTTCTTCAGACAATGTAACCCTTAGAAACCTGCTGCCCCCTCTCTCTTGTGTCTTAATTACTCCCACTGTCGCTTTCGGAAAGCCCTACTGCTTCGATAAGACGAGACATGCAGCATTTACTGAACCTGCAACTTGGATCTGTAGCATTGGTCCAGCTGTTGGAAAGTGCTGAATGGCAAGCTAAAAATAGCCATTAGAAGCACAGTTCAAAGCCATTCCTTCCATTTCTCTCATTCCCCATACACACACACACACACTCGCTCATATGTATATAATCATATTCCCCTTCTGTAATCTGCAGAGTATATATCTGTTTCATGTTATTAAAGGAGACAATATCCTGGAAAGTACGTACATCATACTAAAGAGAGGTCAGAAAGCTACTTTTTAAATGGAAATCCAGCCAACATATGCAGAAAGAAACAGGACGGGGGGCTGATCCTCAGCACCACTGTGGAGATATGACAATGTACACTAGCTCAGGATCTCCCCCCACATATTCCACTACAGTAGTCACTGCTGACGGTAATTACCACGTGTGGCAGGCTTTGGAGTCCACCATAACACAGTGACATGAGCCTGCAGTAAGCAGCACTGTTCTCTCGTGCTTAGCAACTGATAAATAATACTGCCCTCCACAAATGTTCTGTCATTTTATGCTGTGCATTATGACATCACGTGGAATGGTTTGCATGCTCATCTTTTCCTTTAGTAATAAATAATTTTAATGGAGCTCATTTTATGAATTGAGGAATGATGCGCTACCATTAAGAGATGAAACGTTAAAAGACATTTTTAAAAACCCACAATGCTCTATAGTAATGAGCCAACTCACTTCAACTTTCACGATCATTTGCCCTTATAAACAAAACTGCCATTCTGAAGTAATGGTCCAAAATACAGCTCAAATGTTAAAATAAGGGACCCAATCCTGCAACCCTGGCTCAAGACAGCAATCTTCACTCACCAAAACAGTCCCAAAAATTTCACATATGTAAGAATGACTTGTATGAGTAAGAGTTGCAGATTCAGGCCAAATACCTGTACTTTTAATTATGTTTGTGGAAAAGTACTAATATTATTATTAATACTTATTTGTATTATCACAGCACTTAGAAGGCACAGTCATGGGCCAGGACCCCCCTGTGGTAGCTGGTGTACAAACACAGGACAAAAACGGCCGGTTCTGCCCCAAAGAATTTCTAGTCTACGTGTGGCAATAAAGAGCAATCTTTCAAATGAAAGAGCACTGCTTCAGTGATTTGGCATCCCTGTTTTATCCTGTTACAGTATGGCTTTTCTCTTTAGAGCCAAATCCTGAAATCTTTCCTTAATTTCACTAGGAGGGTGGTGAAACACTAGAATGGGTTACCTAGGGAGGTGGTGGAATCTCCTTCCTTAGAGGTTTTTAGGGTCAGGCTTGACAAAGCCCTGGCTGGGAGGATTTAGTTGGAGATCGGTCCTGCTTTGAGCAGGGGGTTGGACTAGATGACCTCCTGAGGTCCCTTCCAACCCTGATATTCTATGATTCTAATTTTCCCCAGATTTTATCCAGACAAAACTCTTATAGTCAATGAGGGTTTTGCATGAATAAAAATGTCAGTGTTTGACCTCCAGTCCCCAGTCTTGCTCCGAATTATGCATGAGTACAACTATTTGTACAGTGAGTGGCCTGGAGCACTCCTCACCACGTACAATTTTAGGTACATGCCTAATTCTGCCCTGGATTAGGTCTTTAATGTATGACAACATAGAAAACTAACATTAGACAACTAGGAATTGTAGCTATTTCTTTCAGTTCATCTCTTTAGGATACTATTTAAATATATTAAAGCTGAATTTTAGGTACTCTTCAGTGCAGTAGTCACAAAATTTCACTAAACCATAACTATTGCTGATTGCAAAAAGGGAGTATGTAATCCTGGTCTTTAAAAATTAAGGACACAATCCTGCAGTCATAGGAGAATACAGGAATGGACCCTTACTCTTACTCTCCTGCTTAGTTTCCTTGTCCCCATCTTCCATACCCCACATCCTCCCCACCTACCATCTCAGTTCTTATTAGCACCGCTAAGCAGGTGCTGTAAACTAAAATAGATCTTTCTGTTTGTTTGAAGACTGCGTCAAGTCCCCTTTGTTTTGTTGGATCTAGGAGGAAGGCTGACAGGCAGAATCAGTTGCTTCATAGCTCATTGCAACATCTCAAGTAAGACAGGAGAAATGGCAAACTTCAAATATATCTCACTGATACCTAAAACGTGATGACGAGAACTAGTCTGGAAACAGATTTTTAAGTGAAAATATATGCAGTAAATCAGGTAAGCAGGCACTACTAAATGAGTGCCTTATAACAGCTGCCAGTTCTTTACCAGATACAAATAACTGGATGATATTTTAAGTAGGGTTGGTTTTGTAATTCTCTATTTAGGCTGGGAGTCTAAAGACAGCTAGGTGCCCCCAATTCAATGGGAGTTGCCTTCTTTGAAAAATCAAGCTTTTAACCACATTTATCAACTCTAAATCCCCGCACAATTTAAAAATATACAAGTGTTACCAAAACTCTTACCAGACTTCTCTTAATGGGCCTGCCTCCCCCTAAACACTCATTTGCCAGTGGCCTCCACTCCACAATTTCATTTAATTTCCCCCCCCCCCGCAAAAAAAATATTCACAAACTTTATGGGCCACAATCAAACCAAAGAGATGGGAGGTTTTACAGAGTGTCCCCCTCCCCCACACACATAGTATTTACCTCTCAGGCAAAAACTGATCAGTTTTGCTTTTATTCAGCTGGTAAATTTTTAATTGGCAGGATCTTAAATTGTAATACAGAAAACACCATTATTTCATGTTTGGTGGCTTTATGCTGTTCAGTGGTTTGGGGCTGACCCTCAAAAGTGCTCAGCAGCTGCAATTCCCTTGATCCGCTCAGAGTTAGGCCCCCGGAGAACTGATGCAGAACTATAAATCTTTGCGGTGGAAGCTGGATGTGAAAGCAGACAAATGAGTTGCAGGGGGGAATCAAACCCTGGGATTTTGTTTTCAGTGCCTTTCATATGTGTATAACCAACCCCACCGGGGCCAACGGAGGAGGTGTACCAACCCAGGATTTTCAGGGTTAAAACCATGAGCCTTTAATGCTTGAGCTCACGGACTAAGTCCCATACCTGGCAGCTGCAGCTGACTCGTTCATCGGTCATGTGGATCAGCCACTAGAAGGAGACACTGAACTACACTCCCTTTGTGCAGGCTGTACGTGCACACAATTGTGTGTGCATGTTAGTATCTGACGGACAGGTGGCTATCGAGCCAAGTGCGCAGGCAAACCATGGATTTGTTCTTGCTAAACGCGCATACATTTGCATGAACGTGTGTCACAAACTTGATGAAAATCAGGCCATTTATTTTTTTTTTTTAATGTCAAGGGCGTGGGGATCACAGGATAGAACCACAGTATCAGCATTGGGCCAAATTCTATCACCTTTACTCTTTTTGAGTAGTACCTTACTCCCTGAATGGTTCCTTTGCAATTAAATGTGAGAAAGTATTTCTCCCATTGTGTTCATTGGCTCCTTTTAAAGAAAAGCCGTGAGATCAAAAGATTCTGAGATTCAACAGCCTTCACATAACCATAAATCAATAGCATACTGCCTCTTTAAAATCTTCCATTGCAACGTTCGTTACTAATTTTTACATGAGGACGAGGGGGACACAACATATTTAGTTGCCATCAGACCCTTAATAAAATGCACCATCAAGTTCATTAGTCACATATGATCTCTGTCCATCTGCTTAGGTGCATTCATGTCACATTATCAAAAGCAACTGATGTCTACTAATGATGCTTGGCTGCTAGACACAACTTCGAATATCAATATGAAAATAGTTGCACAAATAGAAGGTCATTTCCATTAACTGCCTGAGATGTGAAGTGGCTACTATCAAGCAGAAATATTCATCTGTGGAATCAAATAAAATAACCTGCAAGTATTTCCGGCTAAAGAGGGACCAAAATATTAGTCAGAGACTCAAGCTGGCCAATGAACTCAATACTATCATGATAATAACTAATGCCCTCTGAATTACTGATGGGCATGGTGAGTGTGAGGGACAAGAAGGAAGGCACCAGGAGATAAAAGCAAGTGTCCCTGAAATTATTATGTGCCCCAAAGCACAGAGTCCATTTATTTTAGTAAGTTTCAGTTTTTTAGCTTTGAGGCACAGGATACTTCGGTTTAGAGACCTGTTATAATGTGTTATGTTGACGGAGGTCTGGGTCTGCTAGGAAAGACAAACCGTCAGGACTAAATTCTCATATGGGACTGAGAAGCATGTTTTGTTAACATCTAATTCATCCGTGTGCCAGCTCTAGGATCTTGAAGAGATTGTTGGGGCCAGGGCAGAAGGGGATGCGAAAGAGCTTGGTGGCCCATGGATCCACTCAGGAGCACATACAAATGGACTTCCTGCCACCATCACTCCTTTCCCCATGCAACGCTCCATGTATTCCTGCCCTTTTCCCTTCCCATTGTACGGGCCTCAGAGGAACCGTCGTAATCCCCACAGAGCTGCTGCAGAAGGAGAAAGCTAAGTACCTCAGAACCACCAATATAACAGGTCTTTGTAAGTAGCGATAGCTGGGAAGTCAGGAGAGAAGGATCTCTGTGTCCTTACCCATCACCTATGGATTCCATGGGGGGAGGAAGGGGGAGGCAGGGAGAGATGTGCTGAGCGAAGCTCTGTCCCTCTCCCAGGCAGCTGGAAGGGCACTGTCAGAGGCACACAAACCCTCTGCGGAGGACTGTTAACCACAGAGACCCGCTACCAGCTACACCCAGTGAAGGTGATTCTTCTCAGGCTACACAAACTCACTGAGGCCACGACCACAAATCTCCAGCCAGTGCCACGCCTCAGTGCATTACATTCATAATTTGATCTTTCAGACATTAGAAACACTGAGATGAAAGCTGGACTCACTCCTTAGTCGGGCAAAACTCCATTGACTGAATTGGTTTGGACCGAGTAAGAATACAAGGCTTGAATAGGGAAGCGTACCAATTCAGGAAATCACTTAAACACATTCTTAACTCCCTCAGACGTCCCATTGGAGCTGAATAAGGATGGTCTTAAGCATGTATTTAAGTGTCTTCTGAACCATGCCTGAATAAGAATGTGTACAGTAATAAGTAATGAAAATACTCAGATACGGACTCTGAACACAGCACACATTCACGTGACCATGTGTTTTGGTTTTCTGCAGATCAGAATCTAACTGTCCTTTGTTGCAACTTCACAAAGACAATGATGCCATATCTACTAGTTGGGGCACTGATGCTGGGATTTCCAATGGAGCTTAAGGAAGACAGCCTGGAGTTCAACTCCCCACTGAATTTCAATGGTTGCCTAACTCCATTAGGTTCTTATGAAAACCTCAACCTTAAAACATCAACCAACCTTCCTTTGGGATCATTTTCTAAAAAGTTCCTAAAAGATATCTGCCCATCATTTTACAACCCTTCCAACTTTTTCAGGTTTTATGTTGTACTATAACACAACATAAAATACTCTCATCTCCTTTGGCACAGCGTGATATAAAATTATCTATTGCTACCTTGTATTTCCTACCTGCATTTACCCTTTTCTGATCGTTCAGTAATATTTGCATCTAGCAAGGAATTTTATATTTAAAAAGGTTAAAATGTATTCTATTGTTTCCAGTGGAGGGAACTGTCACTAGCAGATCCCAAGAAATAGCTAAAAATTCTAACCCTCTTAAATAATAGTCAAATTGATGTAAATTACAGGCCTTCTGTTAGTAAAGTAAATAATAAAAATATGATAACATTATGGAAGAGAAATGTAGAGCGAAATCTACATCTATGTGGATCAAAAGGAAAGTGATTCCAATGTGTGAACCAGAAATATTGAATCCTAGAATACAAGGAATACTATAATAATGAAACCACTATCCTCAGAGCGTTATGTTAAAAACATTTAAAGGCTAGAGGTCAGTCAAACTGTTACTTGTCATCCGGTTAGCTGTCTGACAAAGGCAATTTAATAAAGACAGCGTGTTTAGCTATTTTAAATTAAAGTGATTGATTTTCATTTAGCATTTGTCCACCAGAGTTAGTGGAAGTTGCAAAATTCATTTCAGAATGACCCAACAGGATTAGAGCCATATATACTTAGTGACAGAAAGCAGCATTAATACACTATTAGCTGTAATTGAATTAATTTTTAAACCTATGTTTAAATTGCATTAAGGTTAAGACATAAACCATCGAAAGGCAGCACATTCAGTGTTGAAATGTTTAGGCTGACAACACTCCATTGTGTCACATTGTTGGGCAAAAACAATAAATAATAGCACAACGTTCTGAGTTATGGGATGACAGCTTGAACGTAAAACCCTACTGGGTTTTGACATTTTATGCCACAATCATATATTCTTTTATTATATAGCAATTTCCCTTTTCACAAAAACAAACTAAACCAAACCAAAAAGCCCTTACCATCCCTGGTAGATTTAAGAGAGAGATTTTCTGAGGGAGTCCCAAAAATGAATTCTTAAGCTGTCAGTACAGAGTGCTAATAAATCACCTGTTTAATTTTTTGCTAATTCTCAATGAATCCATAGCTCATTATGGACTATGGGCATGCAAACGTTAATCTGTAAAAATAAGAACATCATTTTGAATCACAGTAGCGGACTAAAAAGAAGTGATGAATTTCACTTTTTTTTTTTTTTTTAAACTGTCCACCTGCAACATACAACCACCATGTACATTTGTTTGTAGGTTACCTCCCATCCCCAACTGTTTGTCCATTTGTACCTGATCCTGAAAAGAACTGGGCATAATCTATTGAACTCAATGAGCTTGGTCCTGCTCGCATTCAAGACAATGAATCTTCACCCCTCTTTCTGCCCCGCCCCCCTCCACAGCCATTAATTTTAATGGTTCAGGATTAATCCCAATGGGACTATTCGTGCGCCTAAAATTACTGATCTGCAACTCTCTGCAGGGCTGGGTCCATAGACTGTAAACTCTTCAAGGGAGGGAATATCTTCTCTTCTGTGTTTACACAGTGCTCGGCACAGTCCCAATGTAAGGAACCGTAATATTATTTAGTATTAACAGTAATAATACTTTCACCGGTATGCATACGTCAAAACAGCATGTCCAGGTGAAGATCTCATATGCCAAGTCTCACCAAACATTTTATCACACTGTTGGCAACTGCTAAAATATATTTTATTACGGACATTTCTGATATTTAAAAACTTTTATTTTCTGTCCCATACAGGTCTTATCCTAGGAGGAAGAATGGTAGCTAAAGCTGATGGGCTGGGAACAGAGTTTAAATGTAATTTTCTCCTGCTACATTCATTGAAGTTGATGGGACTAACCACCTGCTTAGAATTAAAAACATGAATAAATATTTTGCTGAATCAGTGCCTTAATTGTCTCTCTCTCTTTTTTTCCAGGGCACTAGGGCCTGACACAATGCCCAATTAATAAGGGAATCTTGAACCACACCCTTTCCTCTCCCACTGCTTTGTCAAACCACGTCCCATCCCAAATACACTGCATTTGCTGACCAACAAATTTCTAGCATCCTGTTGCTTGTTGGCACAAAGTACTTGTGGATGCATATGCAGTCCTAGTTGCTAAGATGCCATCAGATCGTCTGATTCTCTTAATTGTCCCTATGCCAGGGCTGTGTTGAAGGGTTTGGGGAACCTCCTCTTCCAGGTGTGTTGAGAAATGTCCCATCCCACTACTTCCAGTGCAATTATTTGAGCATGAAAGCTGAAAACTGCTTTGTGTGTTAATTCCATCAAATAAAGCTAGGTCATTAAAACGTTCACAGAAAGTGAAAACAAAAGGGGTGACATCATGACCAAAGCATATTCATATTTAAATCTGAGTGAATGTTTGTAAAAAACCATCATTGAGTTCTGGTGTCTACTTTTCTTACATCATCATTGCAAAGGTTTTCATCTTCTACTTCATATGTCTGGCCCATGAATATTGTCTTCACTTTGCGACTCAAGGGGAAGAGACAGGCTGTAAGCAAGGGGTAGAGGCGCTACAGCCATTTTATCCAAGGTAGTGAGAAAGTGAAAGAAATCATGCCCTACTCGGAGATCGAACTGTGAGTAGCTGCACTCCCAATCTCACCTTCCACCAACCAGTGAGGAGGATTTTCCTGGGCTCACTAACAAAAGCAGATATAGATCACTTATGGCACCGCAACTGGATGATGGCATGATAAGACCGCCTGGCATGCTCATCAACAAACAGGGATTCTCCTGGCTCGCCAAAGCAGGAAGTACACGAACTGCAGTGAAGGGTAACATGGTTCACCAGAAGAAGGCCGCATCAGTTCATAGCTCAGTTTGGACATGAAGGACCTTCAGCCTGGAGACATTTCTAACGTGGTCTGAATCTAAATGAAACCCAAATGCTGAGACTTCATAACAGCACTTTCTCCTCTTGCCTAATTTATATGCTCAATCCCTAATTTAATATTTCCTCTGGTGTACAGTATTTTGGTAAAGATGAAAACAACATTACTGAAATTTATTACTGTTGCCCTAACCAGGGCTGTACCAGGATGTACTGTTATTTGTCTATCTATCCTAACTGTCCTACAGTAACTTGTTAAAAAAAAAAAGTGAAGGATTGAATATTAGGAACATAAGAACGGCCATATTAGGTCAGGCCAAAGGTCTATCTAGCCTAGTATCCTGTTTTCTGACAGTGGCCAATGCCAGTTGCCCCAGAGGGAATGAACCAAACAGGTAAATATTAGTTCAAAGACATTAAGAAAGATGCAAATGAAAACATTTCTGTTTGAAATATGTATGGGTGTCTGTTTACCTACAGATACAGATGGACATGAGCTTCTCTTTCGTGAAATACACGGATTTATACATCTACACATAAGATAGATATTTATATAAATCCCCATACTTCATAAAAGAGCAACAGAGGCCCACAGACATATGCACAGGTACCTCTATCTATCTATCTATATATATACATATATCATTCAGAAATATGGGTGTGTGTATCAATATCACATTTCACAAAAAACTCCTGATGCTTATATACATATTTACAGACAAATACATCTCTCTCTCTCTCTGTACACACACATACATATTTCATACAGAAATACGATATATGTATGTGTTGGTGTGTATGTATATGTGCAATATAGCCATATTTCACAAAGGAGCATCTGATGCTCATGTGTAGACAGTGTGTTAAGGCTCTTTCTAATTAATAACCTCAATTAAAACCTCTTGGCAATCAATTAAGATTAATGACAGAAGTCATTCTCTATCCCCCTATGCCCCCTTCTCAGGCTGTGAAAACCCCAGGTCGTGAAACTTTAATCCTGTTATCTGCTGCCTTCTCCATCTGAAAAGCCTACAGATTAACACAGCCGCCATTATCGAATTTACAACCAGCCGCTTGGACAGCTGCCCTACTTTCAGCAGTTAATGGAAAAGGAACTAATCTGGTTAAGAGCGTAGGACTAGTTCATAAATCTGGGCGCACAAGACAGTTAAAGCTGTCACGTCTCTTCTGGAGAGTAGCAACTGAATTAAACTGTCAGCTTTCTACTTGCTGTTTCTTGAGGGTAGTCAGCCTTTCCGTAAACTGGACTAATGAGATACTCAGCATTAACATAAACCACGTCAGCCCCCACAGTTCATAATAGCTGTGCAGGAGTTGGGGTTTGCATTTTATGATTGAGCTTGGTTAGATATGTACTGCATGCTCTTCAATCCTGGAAGACTGATTAAACATAACTGTTCTGTTGCCATCTACTTCCATACAAAGGTGTTTTAAAGAAATCAAATAAGCAAATGTGAATTTTTTTAAAAACAAACGAACAATAATTCACTCAAACAAATTATTGGAAAAACCAAATTGAAAATAAAATGTTCATTTCTTCATATAGCTCAACCTTATAAAAAAAAAAAAAAACCACTGTCATGCTCTTCATGGCAGCTGAGACAGCAAGTGACAGCTGTAACTGTAACCAATTCACACTGCACCCAGAAAAGATTGACTTTATCTTCCTTAATAGGCATTATCCCCATGCATTCCGCACAGCAAGCGTGGCCCTGATACTCATCAAGCTCTATGTGCTAAATGGCCTAAAATGCTCAGCTTCCCCATAGTGGTTTGTAAACTAATGAAGACAGCAAGAATGGCTCTGGCTCCACACTTTGTGGTAGCATGGCAACTCTAGGCCAATTAAAAATAAAAAACTTAACGCATTCAGAGGACACATCTCATGCTGTGGGAGGAAAGCATCCTGAGACCTTTGTGTGTTTTAAAATGTAACTCGCTGTACTCTTAATAAAAGCTATAAAAGCCTATCTATGGTGGTTACATTTAAAAGTCCACTCTGATTTCAAAGGCCTGCCCAAGGACTGTTCCAGCAGGATTCCCCATTTTTATTGTATGGACTCACCAGACAAACATTTCAAAACTGTAGTGACCATCAAAATGTACATGTCTCTTTATTTCAGGTCAATTTTTCAGCCTACTCTTCCAGATGACTCCTAAATGCTGATTTTAAGCACAGCTGCAGTAATCATCAGTAAAATGACAGGATGTGCCAACAGTTATCATGTAGCTGTGTTTGAAATGACTCAGTTTCCTGCAAGTTAAAGAAATAACTAGTGTTCACTAACAAATGTTGGCTTTTAATAGAGACCACTGCATTAAAAGCACCTATCACATCCTTCATTGACTGACAGCTGAGAAATTATGATCCTTATATTCCCAGAATGATGTATTATAGGCCAATCTTACAAGGGTCCTTTTTCCTGATGCTGATTTTAGTGGGAGAGGTGGACACTCAGCACCTGGTAGGACTGGAGCCTCTACGCTACAATATTTTTAAAAACTGCTACGGGGCAATACAATTTACACTGCTGCCGAGTTCTCTGCTGAGAAACTGTTACTGTTTAGATGCACCAGTTACTGAACGTTGCCTCCCCGAAAATGAAACATAACCCTAAACAGATGACACATGTCAACAACTAATAATCCATAATGATGCCTAGCTCATAGTTAGCATTTTCAATCTATCGTTCGCGAAGTGCTTTGCAAAGGAGAGAAGTATTGTTATTTCCACTTTACAGATGGGGGACTGAGGTACAGAGAGGTGATGTGACTTGTCTAAAGGCATTGGCCAGGAAAGGAACCCTGAATTCTAGTCCTGTGCCTTACACACTATTTTAGATTTGACCACAACTTCAGAATTTAAATCGGAAATACTAGGGGAGTTTCAGAAGAATGCACTAAACTAGTTTTACTTCCACTTCCTTGAAACATTTCCTTCCACTTTCCTGAGAACTGAACAGGAGCACCTAGAGATTTTTAAATGAGCTGCTGGTCTGCTGAAATTTTAGAAAAAGCTTAGGCCCAAATTTTGCTCTTCAGTCTGCATGCACAGCTCCCACTAAAAAATATGAGAGCCTTAAACTGTGATATTTTGCCAGAGGGTCCCCAAATTGATAGAAAACATGTACAGGAAAGCGATGCATTTTCACCCCACACATATCATTCTTTTTGCACTCCCATGCCAGTACAGAGATTCCAGAAATTCAAAATACATATAGACTTTGTTAAATACAGAAAGGAATATTTAAAATTCTTTTTAAAATCTCACTTTTTAAACATAATCCTTTCCATGTTTCACGAAATCAAATCAGATCTCCACCTTATGTAAAAATCAGTGGCAGAGCCATCCTGGGCTTCAAAATGCCCGTTGAATTCAATGGGGCAGGATCTGACCCTCGTCAGTATCACATCTGAAAATGCTGCTGGGCTTGGTTTGATGTAGAAGAAAAAAAATAATTTGAGTAAATTATTTTTTTAAATTACTCAGGAAACAATAACAATTTTCTGACGACGATTACTCTGTTCTTTTAATCTTTGTGAGCTCATCTACATGACGGATAACATTTTGAATTGTAACCATGTAAAAATAATACAAGCCAAACCCAAACAGCCAAACTCTTATTTTGTATACCGATGTCATAAAAATAGTCAAGATGTTTAATTTTTTTAAAAGACAAGAATAAAGTAACAAGCCTTGCTGCTTCCAACCCTTGTTCCTGGTTTGAATCCCTCAATACTAACACAAATATTCATGAGTGAATCAAGAAAATACCCTCTTCCCTGAAAAACTAGGCTTGTAATGGGAACGCAGGCAGACTCAGTGGCACCACTGTAATGTATGATGATGGACTGGCTGTAGGCCCATGAAGTTACAGCATCATGTGGAACAATCCGTTATGATACTAGTAGGCACTGAATATTCATTAATGAGTTACTAAAATTAGTGCATCTAGGACTAATAGGAGCCTAGACCAGAGCCTGCAGCTTACTATACCATACAGAGGAAAAAACATCCTGATATTTGCTGAACGTGAATATAGTGGAACGCCAATGCAAGTACATATATACACGCACACAGCCATACACCAGAGTAACAATGTGCAGGCAGTTGCTGTTACCTTGCGGAGTTGCTGTGGGCTGAGTGGAAGAAAGGACTCTCTTTTTACTGGCATGGAGATAGGTTTCTCGGGGAGGAACTGCTTCCCCTAACACCCTGACCACCTTTGAAGGGGAATAATTGGTTTCTTGGCCACTCCCCTCACCTGGCTAATAGTTCCACGTCAGAGTTGTCAGCAGAGAATTGTCGTAGGGTGCACAGTCTTTTTAAATTTCCACAACACCACTTGCTGGGAGTCAACCACAGCTCCCAGACTTCAGGGAGGCACGACACATACACGCAGTCTCTTCAACAGCATCTGCCACAGCCTTGTGGTGAGCTTCTGGGGGCCAAATTTGGAGGTGGTGTAAGTGGCGCAGAAGGTGCCTATGGGTCAATTGGCAGAGCTAAGAGTAAGTTGGTCTACTTACTTCCATCATTTCCACTGGCTTATACCAATCAAGGTGCAACTTATATTGCCACCTCCGAATTTGTCCTTGTGAAGTCCTCGCTGGGGTGGGGAGAGAGTAAGAAGCTCACAAAACCCTTACAAGTCCACCTTTGAGTGAGGACAACCCCTCAGGATATGAAGAGGCCTCTGAGACCATACAGTCCAGCTTGACTACACAGGTCTACTTAGGCTCCATGCCACGAACACACCAGGACCGGGCTCTGACCCTAATACACAAATATCCTATAGTGAAATATGATGGTCCTTAAAGAATTCCAAATGCAAACACAAGCCTCTCTCTACAGCAAGTTTACTCAAAATAATACTCTCCAATTTATTATCTTAAAACTCTGCAGAAACTAAAAGTCCTGGTCAAAACAGTCACACATTTTAAGGCAGGTTTAATGTAGGACTCAAGTACACTGTGGCATGCAGCTTCCAAAGATGCTATAACTTATGGTAATCGGCCGCATCAGAAGAAATGATCCATCCAGCTAAATACAATTTTTATATGTGCAAATATAACTGGTAAACGTAATCATCTGACATTTCAAATTTATTTTAAAATGAATCATCTTGCTAACTTTCTCTGCCTCTCATGTTTCAATAAGAGATTGAAGGGGAGGAAAACAGTGATGTATATTGCCTGCAAAAAATCTGTGATTAGTCTGGCTCAAAATAGTGGGGTTTCTCTTATACAAGATACACTTATAGCCCAATCTTACTAACACTAGCTACCCTACGATCAGTTTTTAAGCCAAAATCTCTATAAATACCAAAGGGGATTTCTGCTCAAAAATTGATGGCACAATCTTCTGACTAATTACTACTTAGAATTTGCTTCCTGTAACAACCACAATTTGCTACGTGATGAACAAGTGCAAAGGGAGGTAAAGTCCCTCCCCATGGAGCATATACTTGAAAAAGTGCTTCAATGGAACTGCTCATAGCAGTAAAGCTATGTTACTTTAACAGTTTTTCTATGGAATATGATTTATTTGCTCGGATAGTTGCTTACAAAATAATGTTATCATGAAAAAAAATACATTAGCAGCCATATCGGTATTACTTCTTTAGCTTTTATCATGTATTCTTGTTCTATGCAATTTGCATGCACATTACCTTTTATTATAAAAAAATCACTTTTTTAAAGAGGGTGAAAGTATCATATGTTCTAGGACATACTGTACTATTGTTTTTTTAAGAAGAATTCCCCAATAAAAGTAACTGCTTTCATCAAGTCCATCAATAGTATTATTTATTTATTTTACATGCATTTTTATGCCCCGATCCTGCAAACATTATGCATATGGTTGCTCAATCATAAGCACATGAGTAAACCCATTGAGTTCAATGGAACTATTCACATACCTAGAGTTATTCATGAGCATAAGAAGTGTTTGCAGGCTCAGAAGCTCAATGAGTATCAAATTTTGCAAATCAGCACGGTCATTTGGAGCATTTGAAAACAAACAATTTTATTTTGCCTTTTTAAAAAAACAAAACAAAAAAAAACAAACAAACTTAGAATAGTTTAGACCCTGTTTAGCCACGGTGCAAACCTGTGCCGAGTTTCTTGTCAGATGCAATAATGAACCCCACAAAACAGGAGTTTCACAACAGAGACAATGGCAGACATCCCCCCTTTACAACGGTGCTACGAGGCGTCTCTGTTACAGAATACAAACTCAGCTCTGCTGTGTGGCTGAGAGTGTGGAGATGTGGTCTGAAGGTTAACATAACCTCAATTAAAGCCAAGACGCTTTTCTGACAGTTAACTGGTTTATGGAGCAACCCCAAAAGTATTGAAGTATGAATGCATGGTAATGCATCATTTATAAATTACCTTGTTAGTGCACAGAACAAAACAGGGCTTTGAAAACAAAACAAACTCCTGCTGCGGACTCTAGCCTGTTTGATGGAACCCCTTCAAAAGAGTTCATGGCTTAATGGAGGCTGTTTACGTGGGGACTTCGATCTGTACCTGCTGTCCCCTGTCACTCCCTGGAAACTTGGCAGCAGATGTTGCCGCGTTAAGTTGTCTCTGAAGTGGCTCTCTGCCCTCGTTTCCCCACCACAACTGAGTCAAACTATATTAGATCTCTTTATTTGTGCCTGAGGCATGTTTGGGAGTGCAGCTGTGTCCACCCCCACTCTACCTTTAGTGTTTCAGCCCCCCAGGCGGCAAATGTGAGACCAAAACTGTTCTGCCACTCTTAACTACATCTGCTGACAATCCAGCAGCCTCACTGCAGGCTGGTGAGGACCTGTGTCTATGCTCTAAACAGATGTCGGCGACAACCTGCTAGCTCACACCTGGACAAGCTTCCCTAACCTTGTGGATTGCCAGCTGAAAAATTTATGACTCTAAGGAGTTCCATCCACAAATCAAAGCCTCTTGACTTGACTGTGTGCGGCCCTCAAACTGGGCCACCCTCGGCATTAGCTGGCTTGTAGGAAAGAGAAGAGGCATGGAGGGTGCAGGGAGGGAGTGGGACAGAGAAGAAAGCTCTCTCTGCTTTGATACTTCATGCCTAAACTTGAATTACGTGATCAAGGACTTGAATTCAGCAGTGAATTCTCCTGCAAATGAGAACTACCAGGTTTCTAAGCAATAAAAGAAAAACATTTGTTTGGCCTGCTATTTAGCATGACAGTGCTTCCAGTATGTGTGTGAGAGAGAGTTGGTTTGTTTACTGACTTGAACTCACAAGAGGTATAGCAGCAGATCTGCACTGAACAATCTATGAATAAATAAAAGGATTTTTTTTTCCCGGGGTATAAAACATGCTGATAGCCAGACAGAAGTTGTGTTCTTATGTTGCCATGGGTCATACCCCAAGGACAATGACTTCATCCAGCATTATAAATTCTACCCCTCTCTCAGTCAATTGAAATTCAGCCAGATCTTTTCCTCTCTCTCATTCTCTCTCTCGCTCTCTGTTTCTTGTAAAGAAAGACACTGGTCACTGCCTTCTCAGTCTCATTTCCTGTTGGTTCAAAAATTTGTTTGCTTATTTCTATGGCAGCAGCAGTTTACAAAAGTCCCGTTTTTACACCTGCAAAACCACAAACTTTGGTAGCAAAATTACTCATAATGTTCAACCTGTTCAGTTACTATTTTATCAGTGCCTCTACTCTCATACCGCATTTACCTGTCAAACTGTCCGGTTTTGTATATGGCACATATGTTTGCCATATGGATCTACTATACCTAACTGGATTTCCAACACACTAACAGTAGCAATCTTGCAACCACAGTAAATCTATTGAAAATGTTCATGTACAAAGCTGTACATTGTTATAAAAGGGATATCCCCACCTCCTACTCTCCTCTCTCACATTTTATTCCTTCCACCACCACTCTCTGCCTCCATTCCAGCAAAATCTTGCCATTTTTTCATTTAGAATAGTTCCAGAATCCATCCTATACCATCCATTTCTATGAGGAAAAAAAAAGATAAAAAAAAAATTGGTCCACACCCTGGCCTTTGAATGCAGCACCCTCTTGCTTCTGACCTCCCTAATTTTCACATAGCACCCTTCTAGTGTACACTATATATATCACCTCCAGCATCACCCTCAGGTCCTGCACTAGCTTTCAGCTTCCTTCTCTACCACATTCATCCTCACCTTCAATGCATTGCAGAGCTCTGGCCCTACACCTTGGAGCAGACCCTTGTCTGGTGCAGAATTTATGCCAGGTTCATAGTTAACCTTTGCTGTAATGAGTAATGTAGACAGCAAAGTCCCGGCATGAGGACCTCTCAGCTTTATTTCCCTGTAAAGTGTCACGCATCCATGCCCCTGTACAATTTTTAATGTAGAGATATTTCTAAGGTGCTCCTTGAATTAGAGCAAGTCTTGTCCTATGCACCGGCGCAGAAAGTAAGAGGACATAAGCCTCTCCCCTTTTCTCCCCTGTGCGAACTACCTGCCTTACAAGTGGCAGTGCAGGGAAGAGTGGGGCTTCTTGGGGCTCCTGCTTCCTGTCACACACAGAGAGGCAGGCAGGGGTAGGGAGTGGGCAGAACCTTGACTCCATTCCACTCCCATTTTGTGCCAGTCAGTGAACTAAAGCAGAACAAAATGGCTAGGGTGACCAGATGTCCCGGTTTTATAGAGACAGTCCCGGAATTTGGGGCTTTGTCTTGTATAGGCACCTATTACCCACCCCAATTTTTCACACTTGCTATCTGATCATCTGCTGCTGGTTAAGGCCTGAAGCAGATTATTTCCCCTCTGGAACAAGGAAGGAAGCAGGGACTGAACCTGGTCTGCTTCTGGAACAGTATCAATGCACACTACTCTTTACTCAAGGATAGTGATACATCCCCAAAGTATCTTGAGGAACAGTACCTAATAATATCAGTAATAGTGCCTACTGATGACAATGCATAATAAATGGGCTTGTATTAAACAACAGGCAGGTTGCACATTTGTACTCTGCATCAAGGACATGTATTAAAAAAGTTTTACATAAGTTTCCAAAAAGCCCTAATTTTGCTATATATAAAATCAATTTCTGAATGAGAGTTCTACTAAGTCAGTGAACCGCTGAGGAAGAAAGTTAACAGATAAACTGTTTTAAAATTATGGCAAATTAAAGTTAAAAGAAAGGAGATATGGAATTAATGGGGAAAAACATACTTGCACTGTCAGCTTGTACTGCTGCTTACATGATAAAAGGATATTTATTTTGTTGAAAGGGAGAATATTTCTAGAGTATAGCGTTTCCGTGCCAAATTCTGCCCATGTCTGAATGAGTGGGTCCACAGATTTCAATGGATTAGCAAATCTGCATTTGTGCTGGCAGACCTCCAAGGGGGATATGCTTTGGTCAGTAAGTGGAAGATGTCGTAAAAAACATGCACTGAGTATCCTCTAACGGTGCATTGGAGCAACTTTACTGAGTATAAGTTATTGTTGCATTTAGCTGGAATAACCTGTTCTAAGTCTCCTCCTTGGATTTCTAGCCAATAAGGAGTATAATGGCTCAATGAAATATTAAATATCTTAAAGATAAGTCACAGATCCCAACATAAAAAGACATCAGATGGATTTGTGACACTCTCTTTAGGACATGGAGACCAGAAATCAATCACCCACACTACAAGTTTGGGGAGTGTTGCTCTTGATGGAGTTGCACCATCTCCCCCCCACCCCACCCATTTAAGACAGACAAAAGACTTACAGCATTCTTCATTTTAATTAACTGCTTCAGGACACCAACGGCCTGCAGCATGTTTTGGCTGGTGATGCATCTCTTTAATGGCACTACTTTTAAATGATTGTTTGTTTCTCTGTTCATCGGTTTGTTTTGGCTTTAGAATCAAAGAGTTAAGAACATGAAGACTGTTCTTCTAACCAGTCTACAGAGACAATATATGAAATACAAAAGCACTTTATTAAGAATATCCTGTTGCCTCAGTAGGAGCTTTCTGGATGGTGCCATGAGCAGCCCCTGTCATGATCTGACCTGCTGAATTACAAATCTTACAGCTTCCATCCTTAAAACAAAGAAACTAATACTATAAAGTGATTGTACAACTTGGTTTAGCTAAGAGGAGTGCATTATCAATGTTCATTCTTATTTATGCCTAGAGGCTTAATTTAATAAATACACCAGGGGCTGTTATGAAATAGAACCAACTCCCTCTCTCCCTCCACCACCACTAAATGCACACACACACACACACACACACACAAACCTCATCTCCTTGCTGTGGTCGCATCAAAGATACCCTGTCATACTGCCGTCGCAACAGAGCCCACAGTGCGTCAAGTCGACCCTGTAACAATAGAGCAGGTTGATTTTGAGCATTACAGTGTATATCAA
Source organism: Chelonia mydas (assembly GCF_015237465.2). Lineage (NCBI taxonomy): Eukaryota > Metazoa > Chordata > Testudines > Cheloniidae > Chelonia > Chelonia mydas. The sequence continues at coordinate 17,181,204 of NC_057852.1, forward strand.
TTAACAGGGACATATTTAAATTGAGATAGCTGCTGTCCTGTGTTGTCTGCCAGGGAGCTGATTTAGCCACAGACTCTTCTACATGCAGAGTTGTTCAGGTTTAACTTAAGGTATGATTTTAAACATGTGTAGTTAAATGGGTGCAGCAATCTGTATGGACACTTTAATTTTGGTTTAAGCCCTGATTAGTTCAGTTTAGATGAACCAAATAGGAAAAGGTTTAAGCTAAACTGAAATAAGCCCCCTTAAACCAAAATAAGATTGCCCACCCAGAATTTGCTTCGGTCTAATGACACTGGTGCAAGTCTGTGTGCAGACAATCCCCTAATAACAGTGAATGACGAGTGTTGCTTAAGTGGGACAGTATAAGCGTAAATCCTAATTAATGGGAACAAACCGAGCCAGGGACAAATGATTAAGTAGTGGCTCCACTACACAGTGGGGGGATCGATCTAAGTTACACAACTTCAGCTACGTGAATAACGTAGCTGAAGTCGACGTAGTTAGACCTACTCACTGAGGTGTCTTCACTACGGTGAGTCGACTGCTGCCACTCCCCCGTCGACTCTGCCTGCGCCTCTTGCAGCGCCGGAGTACAAGAGTCGACGGGAGAATGCTTGGGGGTTGATTTATCACGTCTAGACTAGACGCGATAAATCAACCCCTGCTGGATCGATCGCTGCCTGCCAAAGCAGCGGGTAGTATAGACTTACCCGAAGTGTTAAATGAGTGGGAAATTCTAAGGCCTGGTTTACACTAGGAAATTAGGTTCCTATAACTATATTGCTCAGGAATACAAAAAATCCACACCCCTGAATGACGCAGTTAAACCGACCTAACCCCCAGTGTAGACAGCACTAGGTTGATGGGAGAATTCTCCCATCAACACAGCTACTGCCTCTCAGGGAAGTGGAGTACCTACGCCAATGGGAGAACTCCCTCCCGTTGGTGTAGGTGGCATCTTCACTGAAGTGCTACAGCAGCACAGCGCTTTAAGTGTAGACAAGCTCTAAGCTATGGGCTTTTCCAATATAAGGGCTTGTCTACATGGGAAGTTATACTGGTGTGAGGTAAGGTATGAATTTAAAGCATTACACAGGTATCACTTGCCATATGGACACTTTTATTCCATAATGAGAGTGCCTATTTCCAGTTTAGTTTATGTCACTTTGGAAGTAGTTTAAACAAAACCAAAAAAAACCAGTATTATTCCAGAATAAGAGTGCCTCATGGTGAGTTATACCAGTATAACCATAGTGGCTTAACTATACTGGTATAATTATATATAATCTCCTGTGTAGACAAGCCCTAACACTGTGACCTCATCTATACAAAGAGTTGCACTAGTTTAACTAAAGATGGGATTACAAACTGATTTACGGTAAACTCAACTTCTGTTTGTAGGCAGGCCTTAAAAGAAAAAACATGATAATCAAACAAAGATAAACTGCTTTTTGTTTATGTATTTTTATGCATTATTTTATTCAGATGACCTTTTTTTCAGTCTTCTTTATTAAACAGCTTTTTACTTAACTGAGAGTGATGCTAAACAGGCCGTTCACCAGGTCCCTGGAGAGCTATACCCGCTCTTCAATGGTCCAGTCCTGCAAGGCGCTGAGCACCCTCAGCTCCCATTGCCCAGCTCCTTGCTAGTTCGAGCCCCAGTTGCATTGTTGACTGCAAGGTACCCGAACCCTTTGTATGTCTATTTGCTATTATAAATTATTAATTTTTATTTATTATTATTCACCAGGTTACATGACCTGGTCAGATGATATTTTGCAGGACTGACTAGCCATTTGTATGGTTTATTTCTCTGTTTGCTAACTGCAGCTGACCCATTTAAAAAGTATCTTCTGTTTCAAGTGAAATTACCAGTTTCAAAGATGTTCCCCATTTGTGTACTAGCAATAACTAGAAAGGCAGATGAGTCTTTCAAAATGAAAGAAAGATTTTAAGTCTGATGCTCTGCAACAAAAATGGGTAGCTATCAACCTGCCTGACTTGTCCATGAATTCTCTTACATAGTACAGTAGGTTTGGGTACTTCGATTTTTTTTTCTGAAAAGGTAATTTTCATAGTGTACTAAAAAGAAACTATTGATTGTTTTGCATTGCATTGTTTTTCTGCCCTTTATAGTACTCGTGATACAAATGAATCCAAACCATTCTATTTCTTGAGCATTTATGTTTTAAAATATTTAAGTTGTGCAGATTTTACAGAATATGCTTTTCAGTCTATTTAATCCCTAGGAGAATGCGGTACTGAAACAATGCATGCTGAGAACCCTGTGGGGCTGTAATTAAGTCTAGTATCAAGAAAGCTTTGCGTGCCAGTGCCCCGGGGTTAGCATTGGTGAAAAGTTCTGTTTACTTTACATCCAAATCATGTTACTATGTAAACCAGAGCATCTAAATTAAATCGCCATGTGACCTGGATGCTTTCTGTCTGGACATTTGCCTATACACACTTTAATCAAAGATGTCCAAAGACTCCTATCCAGCTTTTGAGAAGAAGGTTACTGTTGGGCTGGAGGTTGTTCATGCAGTCTCCAAAGGGAAATCTCTTTATTCAATAATATTACTAGCATCAACCATTTATTTTGCTTTCATTTATTTTAGTCAGGTTTCTGTACTTGACTCTTGTTCTTGTTGACTCTGTGCCTATATTTATTTTTTACTTTTTTTCCCGCAAGAATATCTTGGACGCAGCAAATTGTTTAGAAAAACTATTACAAGCTGTAAACAAAACAGCTTTAGATTTTTAATCCATCAGATGACAAATGTATGGTGAAATGAACAGAGCAAACATCAATAAAAGGGAATGATCTGATACTCTTCCGTTGGTAGTACCTTACTGTAAGAGTAGTCCCATTGATTTCAGGACTCATGGTTAAGGCTGTGGGTCTGTCATGGAAGTCATGGATTCCGTGACTTTCTGGGACCCCCGTGAAATTCCACAACTACAGTGGCCAGTGTGGCTGACCCCAGGACTGCCCAAGCAACTGGCCCCAAGGACCGCCTGAGCAGCAAATGGAGCCGCTGACCCCAAGGATGGCCCGAGCAACTGGCCCCAAGGACCGCCTGAGCAGCAAATGGAGCCGCTGACCCCAAGGATGGCCCAAGCAGCAGCAGCTGGTGGGACTGGTCCTAGGGCCCTCCAGAGCTGCAGTGCCCAACCCCCTCCCCCCGGGGACGGCCCTGGCCCTGGGGCCCGGAATTTCTATCGGCAGGCCTGCCTGTGACTAAATCTTAGCCTTACTCATGGTGTAAGGCAGAGATTGGCAACCTTTGGCACGTGGCCCATCAGGGAAAGCTGCTGGCGGGCTGGGCCGGTTTGTTTACATGCAGCATTCGCTGGTTCAGCCGACTGCAGCTCCCGCTAGCCGTGGTTTGCCGTTCCAGAGCAATGGGGGCTGCGGGAAGCGGCAGTCAGCACATCCCTCAGCTCGCACTGCTGCCTGCAGCGCCCATTGGCCTGAAGCAGTGAACCGCGGCCAGTGGGAGCTGTGATCGGCTGAACCTGCTGATGCTGCATGTGAACAAACCGGCCTGGCCCCACAACGGCTTTCTCTGACAGGCCGCGTGCCAAAGGTTGCCGATCCCTGGTGTAAGGGATAATTCATTGTGAGTAAGGGTATCAGAATCTGGTGCAGAATAATGAAGTGTAAAATTAAGGGCCACATACTGCCACCTCTACTCACTCTGAGTAGTACTTTACTCCAAAATAGTTCAATTTACTTGAATGCAATTACTTGAGGAGTAAGGTACTACTCGATACGAGTAAGGGCTGCAAAATCTGGCCTTTAATATAAAGACACAGCAAAGTGACATTTATTTAAAGATTAAAAGATTACCTTAATTGGAGTATACCACTTTTCCTGAGCAGCTTGTGAGGTAGCCTTGGGTTTAGGAGGTTTCGCGTGAAAGGGCTCTTCTGATTCGTCTGGGAGTTTCACCACAGCATTTTTGGCTTTTTCTAACCTAGCGCCCTCTTCTGTAGATCCCTTATCACCCCAACGAACCTAAACAAAATGAGAATATACGGTATTAATATAGGCATATGTGTACTAAATAATAAGACTGGGTAAAAATATTAATTCCAATTTTTTTATGGGGGGGAAAAAAGAGGAAAAAAATTCATGAACATTTTCACTAACATGTCTCGTGATTTTAACCAGCTCTCCTAGATATGTCTTGAAACATAATTTGCTAATTCTCAATATTGGAAAAGTAAAACAAAATATTAAATGAAGGTTGTACCACAGTGGTGGGCAACCTGAGACCAGTTAGGGAAATCCGCTGGCGGGCTGCGAGACAATTTGTTAACATTTGCGCAGCTGCCCGCAGCTCCCATTGGCTGGGAACAGCGAACCACAGCCAATGGGAGCTGCGGGAAGCAGCGGCTGCACATCCCTGCGGCCCGCACCGCTTCCCGCAACTCCCATTGGCTGGGAACGGCGAAACACGGCCACTGGGAGCTACGGGCGGCTGTGCAAATGTAAACAAACTGTCTGGCAGCAGGCCAGCGGATTACCCCGGCAGGCTACAGGTTGCCCACCACTGTTGTACCATATATCAAAAGAAGGCTGTGACACTGGAAATTTGGGAAATCTTTCCTTACTAAAAGGTACAAATCTACTCTAGTTCTGATAACTTGACTTTTCTAATTCAGATATATTCGGAGATCTACTTTAAACCTGTCTGCGCAGGACTGGCTATTACCCGTCCTGAACCTCAGACCCATGGTAGTTTTTATGGACAAGAAAGAACTATTTCTTCAACAGTATTTTTTTAAATGAAAGCTGACTGGAGCTGCTCAGAGGTTTGGAATATTAGCAGTAGTTCTGTGGGAGACAGATAGCGGACAGGATGCAGATGAAGTGGCCAAATGTGAATGACATGGTTATCTCCATCGCATTGGATAGAATATATATGTGAATATTTCAAATGGAAAGAAAATCTGTATTATTGCTTATGGTAAGAAAGGCATGTATTTGCATTCTGATATAAAAGTGAACTCAATATGCTGTAAGGATACAGAACAGAAGAAACACTGGCCCCATCAAAGGAAGAAAAATGTCTTGGAGGAAAAAAACATGATTTAAACAGTGAGCCAAAGTCTAATCACTTACATCAGTGGAACCCCACTGCAGTGAATGAGGTAGTCCAAGCGTACGCTAATAACTCACCTGGTAAAATACAGGCTGCTATTTCTTGGGCAGGGGATTACTTTGAACCTTTCTGCTAGGTTACTTAGGGACAAAACAAAACAAAAAAAAAACAGGGACTCTTCTTACTGCAGTATTAGACTGGGCTTTCATTTCCAAGTAGACCCTATGAGTCATAAAAACGTTTCTGTATCTTTCAGTACTTTTACAGTGTTTTTGATGAAGTCGTTAATACATGTTTTAAACACTGTTAAAACCATTTAGTGCTAGATGGTGTATTCCTTATAGAAGAAATGATCTTCCCTTCAGCTTAAAATAGCTTCACTGAGAAGAACCTGAAACTTGTGGAGTCTGACATCCCAATTTGATAAGAAAACTTAAGTCTGTTGTGGGCTGGGCCTGCCAATCCAGCAACAGAAAACTTTCAGGCAATTCCGAAACACAGAGCTGGGAAGAACTTCTCAGAGTTAGCTAACGGTGGCTAAACTGTGCTGGACTATCATGGAGGAGCAATAGCATTGCCTGGGAAGGCAACTTCTTATCTGACCTTCCTAACAGAGGAAACGAGTTGGTGGCAAAGTGAGAAATGGACATGGTAGAAAATAGGAATGAGAAAAAGGGCCCTACGGTGACACAGACGATAACCCCCTGGAAAATGGGAAGAACAGGGGGAATGTCTGTGGTGATGGAAAGGGATTTGGAGCAAAGGGCAGAAGTTTGTTTGGGAGAGATGAATTTCAAAATGATGTCAGAACATCCGAGATGTCTGAGGCTGGCTGGAGGGGTGGAAGACAAGGCTACGGAAGTAAATTTGAGAGTCATGAGCCGAGAGGTTGTACCTGAAACTGCTGAAGTGAATGAAGTTGCCTAATGAGAGAGTAGACATAGAAAGAGAAGAGGAGAGGAAAGACGACACACTGTGGGTCACTATAAGATTGTTGCCTTCTTATCTCTTCCTCCTCATCTAAGGAAACAGTAAAGGCGCTGCCTACAGGACTGCAAGAGAATCAGGAGAGAACAGAGGAACAAGAGAAAGTGGAAGAAGACTGAATGACCATATGCACTGAAAACAGCACAGAAACTCAGAGGAATAGAACACAGACTTGACTCTATGACATACAGGAAGGGGGCTGTCAGGACCTTGGTGAGGGCAGGTTCAGTGGCGAAGTGAGTTTTTTGACAAGGATAAAAAACATGCTTATCAGCAGAAGAGACAAGAGAGAAGTAGGGGATGAAACAAGGAGCAAAGGAGGACAGGAAAGGGGGATGGAGCTGAGGCGATAGACCGAGTTAGAGGCAGTAACACATTCAGTAGCAAAAAGGAGACAGACACTGGAGTCAGAGATCAGACCAGGCTATGGGGAAGCAATGAAGGGGCAGAGCCCTTCCATACAGTATCAACTTTATTTTAGAAAGATTCAGCAGGACACTGGGCAGAGAAAGAACAGTGTTTAAGAAGAGAAGTGACAGTAAAGAAGAGTCAGCAGGGGCTGATGTCACCAGAATAAATCAAGTAGGAGAAACAACGCTTTTTAGAAAGCTCTAAGGGTTTGGTCTTTTTCAATTTTAAATGTTTAAATTAAAAAACTTGCCTATTTTTCCTTAATTTACCCAAGTTTCTAGTAAACTCTGTGTCCCCATTTAATGTCAAGTAAAAAAGAACCCTCCTTCCTAATGTTCCCGGGAGTCACCGTGACCAGCTCACCTTCACTTTTCCTAGAAATCTTTCCTTTTGCCTCCTACCTCCACAATTACACCTACCTGAGTCACCAGACAGACAACATTGAGCCCAGACCCAGTGAAAGGTTTAAGGGTGGATATCTCCTCCCCCAGATGGACTAGAAAGGGGCAATTAATATGATCTGAAAGTCAGGATTCCCCTCCCCTATATTCTGTGCCACTTTGTTCAGTTAACAGTGGCCACTGAATCCCATATTACCGGTCAGAGGTGAAGTCTCACACTCCACTGCCATACATGGCTGTGCAGGGGGAAGGTAACTGAAAGATCAGAGGGCAATTCTGCAAGGTGCTGAGTACTCTCAGCTCCCACAGAGGGCAAGAGGGGCTGAGTACCATGTAGGAGAGGCCCTAAAAGGGCCTTGACTATGGCTGTACCATGTTTGTGTTTTCAACAATAATTTCAAAAAGATTTCAGCTTTCAGCCCTGTGTCCTGGCCAAAATTCCAGCTATAAATTAAAACATGTCTTGTAACTAAATGCTGTGTTTGAGCTAAGACTCACTGTAATTTATTATGCATGCAATTTAGTGCCAGAAGTGCACTACACAACTCGCAGACCAAGCAAAGAACAGGATCCCAGCTCTGAAGAGCTTGCAATATACTTTGTCCACATGAGCAAGTTGCACTCCTTTAACTTAAATCAGCTTTTAAACCAATTTAGTTAAACTAGTGGAAAAGATGCATAGTACTCTTATTGTCAGTTACTTCCTAACTGACTCAGGCTAAACTGAAATACGCCTGGTTAAAACTGAATTAAGACTGTTCATACAGCCTTTTGCAACAGTTTAAAAATCACAGATGCAACTTTGTTACCAGCACAACCACTGGCCTATTACTGTCTAACTTGAAGATTTCTAAACGTTGTCCTATCATCTACTGAGCTAGATTCTTATATAAGCCCAATCACCATAGCACCTCACTGTCTTACAAACATCAGATAATGACCATAGCCTCAGAGAGGTGCTGTAAGAATAGAGAAGCATTATCATCCCCATTTTACAGATGGGGAATTTAGGCAGAGAAGGCCAGATTTTTAAAGGTATTTAGGTACCTAAAGATGCAGATAGGAACCTACCTACCTTTAAAAATCTGGTCCACAATGCTTACTATTAATAAGGTAACATCTGCCCATAGTTGCACACATGGGTATCTGAGATGCAACTGGTTTTTCTCTATACTTCGAACAGTAAATATTGCTGTGTGGTAAATGTAAACTTTTTAATTGCAACTCGTGTGTATTTATGTTAAATTAGGTGTTAGGTTCCTGTTTAATAGGAAAATGCCCCATTTTCAAAATGTTATCATTTAAACTCTGCAACCTTCTTTGAAGACTCACCATGACCCCAGTTGAGAATCCAGACCCACACTCTTGAGTCCAATTCATTACAGTCGGGCCTTGATTTACACAATATTTTTTTTACACGGTTTCAGTTATGCACAGTCAATTAATTGTGACCCTTTGGATTCACTTTTACACAGTGCACCACGGTCGCCAAGATGCACAGATTAGTGGCATAACCAGGCCCGGACACTTGGGTGGGCGGACAATGACGGTGGAGGGGAGGCAGGAGGAATGGGGCAGAAGGGATCAGGGATGCCTCCCCTCACCCCCTCCAGGTGGCCCTGTGGGGGGTGATGGACACTCTGGCCAGGGGACCCCTGCCCCAGGCGCAGACCCCGGGTCGGGGAGTGGGGGTTTGCCCTATTCCACCCACCCGGCGCTCCAGCTGGGGAGCAGGGTCGGGGCGCGCGGGCTTGCCCGCTTCCCGGCTGGAATGCCAGGCGGGTGGAGCGGGGCAAGCCCCCGTGCCCCGACCCCGCTCCCCGGGTGTGTGCCTGGCCTGAGGGGGGCCCTGGCCAGAGTGTCCATGGCCCTCCACAATGCAGTCTGGAAGGGGTGAGGGAAGGTGATCCTTCCTACCCCATCCTTCTTGCCTCTCCTCCCCCGCCATTGCCCACCCATCCAAAGTCGGGGCCCACCCCACTGCTCCACACACCCCGGCCTTCCCAGACACCCCAGGTGAACCCTCAGAGTTCTGACTTCAACAACATCAGCATTATCGGAATTTCAAGTTCATCCTCAACATCAGTAAAGGCTAATAGCAAAATTTAAAATTCATTAAATTTTTTTTAAGAAAACCTGTATCGGATAAATTAGGGAGGTCACCTTGTGAGCATGGAACCTAAACCCTTATTTCCCATAGGCCCTTGGTATCTTTTTACAAGATTTCTATTTGCACGGTGTTTTTTCAAGAACATAACCACAGCGTAAATCGAGGCCTGAGTGTACTTTGTAAACCCCTCTGAGATAGCTTGGATTTGAAAGGTGCTGCATAAAACATTTTTTCCATCTACATTCCTCTAAACTAATCATTTAGAATTGCCAAAGGCCCTGATTCTGCCCTCACTTACAGGAGCAGACTTCAGGAGCGCTCAAGGAGGACTGGGCCCCGTTATGGTTCGTTGTGGTTTTGATACCTTGGATAGTGACCGTTTTTTAGAATCATGTTAAAATGCACAAGAAAATTGCCTTGCAAATTCCATACAGGCTGACTGAACTATAAAGTGTGACATAAGGGACATAGCCATACGGATGCACAGTTTTCATTCTGTTTTAATTAACATGGTGCTATCATGTCTCTTCAAAGACAGGCACTGTTGTAGCTGTGCATTCCTTACGGATCAAGCCTCTCCTTAATGTCACTATGGTTGGTGCGTTTGGCTGGCCCACAGTTGGAGTACTTATGTTACACTGCAGTTTCTTCCAAAACACTCAAAAAGGCTCTCGCTCTCCTCCTCATTAGCTTGATGGAATCCGCATGCCTTTCATCATCTATTTAGAGTTCAGATCAAATGGAACTAATGAAATCAGTTCTTCCATAATCGACCGAGATACACTTAGAATTCTTTTAGAGGGTAAAAATTTTAGGAGGCTGATGTCAGTGGGAAGCAAGCAAAGATGATACAATTATATTTCCAGCACACTTTGTTGCCATCAACTGAACCTCAGAAAACTTGTATTTTCATGCATCAGTGTTTCTCTTTCTTTCCAGAGTACAAACCTCCATTCTTTTAATTCCTCCCACTCCTCGTCCTCCATAGTAGGAAGCATCCACTGTTGGCCATTTTTTGTTAGGCAAGGGATCTTCTTCTTCTTCCTGTCCATAAATTCAAAAACATTTTTTTTTGCACTAAGTTCTTTTCTAGCACATGCTTTTATTAGTGTTCACAAACAGTTTTCCAGACTTAAATATAGCTCTAATGTGACAGCAGCAGATTGTAAAGGCAGTTTCATTATTTCACGCGCTATCTGGCCACCCTTGGAAACGTTTTTTGCACATGGAAGAACATCGCTGGCAACCATTAGAAGCGTCCCAAACCGTGACCAGCATTCTCAAGCCATTTAATAAACTGGACTTTCCACTAATCAGAGCTCATTTACCCCATTATCCTCCTTTCCAGTGATGAGAACAAACAAAACACAGAGAGAAAAATCATTAACATTGTTTCCCTCTTTTAAAAATATAGTGTGCTTGAAGAGCCAGATTCTCAGCCACAGAGGCCTGCTCCAGTAAAATGGCTTTGCTCTCTCTACAAAACCCAGGCCAATAGCCAAAGGACAGAGAGGCAGAATCATCAACAGCCTACAGTAGACTGATTACAACAGATCTGCAGCTCTCAGTGAAGGCCAAGGGTGGGTAGCAGACACATTCCGCTGGTCTCCCACGTGAAGTTTGGACCAAGCGATCCTGAGCTGTGGCCGCACATGCTTGCCTTAAGTACATGCTAGAGCTTACACTTAAATGCTTATCTGAAACAAGGCCCATGTGCAGACCCACTCGTGATTCTCCTAGAACACCCACTTCCCCAGGACTGAGTGACCTGGTCTGCTATCCAGAGCACAGAAGGTTGCAGAATCAGCCTACAAAGGTTCTCCAAAGCTGCTTGGACACAAAGCCACATTGCGAACAGTGGCGGGCTTCACAGATAGAAGAGTCTTGTAGCACCCTTTTTTTGGCAGATCATCGCTTGAGAACAGACAGCAGATGATTAAACTTATTGGATTCATCCAGTCAGTTTCAGGGGCAGCCCTCCTTGCTCTCCTGCTCACCCCTTCAACCCAGATTCCAGCTCAAGGACATTCTGTTGGATATTCCCTAAGGTGCTCACCAGGCAAGACCTATTTCTCTATACCCCAGGAGTGGATTTTGCTCCTATGAAGCTCTTGATATCCACAGGAATAGAAGGCTAATCCTCCAGTGTGGTTCCCCATTGCTGTCCCCTTTTCCATCCCACTTCCATAAACTTCATGAGGTCCTCAGAAAGGAATTCCCTCTCTGGTAAAATCTTCTTTTTCCTGCAGATATTAGGAAGTGTACAAACGACAGGCTCTTGTCCTGCACATCTCAGCAAACCAACTGGAAGGGGGAGAATGTCGCCACCAGAATCCGACACCAACCCAAGCTTTCATCCCTCCCCAGTCCCATGTTCGGACAATTTCCAAACAGAAGGAACTTCTAACACCAAAACATTTTGTTAAGGGAAGTCAAAGTTGCAAGCATTTGTCAATGGCTTAAGTGACTTTTGTGACTTATAAGTTAGGAGGAAAAAATTAGAACCCCAGGAAATTCAGAGGTAAGGTTTCCCTTTCACAAGTGACAGTCATTCTCAAATTACAATCCCAATCTTAACTCTGCCCCCAAGGCAATGTAGGGTTCTCAGATCGATTTTGGAAGTAATGCATATCGTTCTTTTTACAGTTCCTCTTAAGAAATTTGTTTGTTCAGCTGAATCTCTCTAAATCAGAGAACTCAGATCAAAGAGTGATGGTGAAAGTGATGGCTTAAATCCTGGACTAGCTGTCCAATATTTTCGAGAACATCTGGCCCCAACAATTATTTGAAACCGTTTTCTGTTGGTATATACAAGTATAATAAAGTCTACAGCCTTTAATTTTGAACATCTGCCATTTTTAACATGTAACAAGAGCAGGAATCCCCCTCTAATCCATTTCTATCCAGATATACGACCAAGCCATGCATTTGTGTGCACAATTTTTTAAAATTTTTTACACGGGGGGTGGAAATCCTACTTTTTTTTCCCCCACTAGAAGACGATGGGAAGAAATGAGAGAAAAGGGGGAAAAAAACCTAAAAATCTGAAACAAAGTTTTTCAAAATGAAACAGTTTTTAACTTGCCCTGCTAACTTGTGTAATAACTACAAACTGCCTTGTCTTGACTAGGATTTTACCTTTTCTTGACTGCAATTTTGCTTAGTTTAAGGCCCTTTTACAATGCCAGAATGGTAAAAAGGGGCCTCTGTATAAATGAGAATCAGGCCTGCTGGCTCACACTACAGAAAGCTTAGCATATGCCTAAGTCTTTGCAGGATCAGGGCCTTAACCGTCATTTGTGTGTGACTGTGTGGTTTTGTGAAAGCGGTCATCTTAGCACTGAATTCCCTGGATTTCTAATATTTAGGGCTTTGGGGTGAGGGCGGGGGTGTTTACTGTAATGTTCCTCAAAGGTGAGATAAATTCAAAACACTGGTATGTGCCTGCAACCCTAATTTTACCTTAATGAAGTCTTTTTGTGTTTTCTCAGGCGAAGGCATTGAATTACCACGTGCCCTCCATTTCTAAGACAAGTTTAATATTCAGTAACAGAGCAATATCTGTAGTTGGTTATTTGTACAGAACTCTGCACATATGATAAGCACCAAGTATCATGATTACCAGCAACAAAAATACAGTAACTTGGATTATTTTGTTTTAAAAAGGTGGGTCAGATGCAGCCCAGAATTCTAGCAGCCTGGCCTGTGTGGGAGCACACACGCAACAGAAAGCCATTTATTTAAAAGAATTTTGGGAGGAAGTTTAGACTATGTACCTGGTGGACAAAAGGGGGGCCGGGGGGTGGTTAAAGGGTTTTATTGGTGCTTTAATTTACTGTCTGGCTGAGTTAATTCAGTGTATGTCATGAACGGTTATCTTAAGATAGTTCTTTGTTAGGAAGCCTCGGGTTTCTTGTTATAGTAGGTTTTACTGTTATTTTAAATAAATAAAACTGGGCATCTCATGTGGATAAGCACCAAGTATCATTATTATCAGCATCAAAAATACAGTACCTTTGATTATTTTATTTGTTTTTTAAAAAGGTGGGACAGATACAGCCCAAAGAGGGGATGGCGCTGGTTAAGGAGGAATTGTGGCTAAAGTTTCTAGTGGTCTGTGGTACTTATATGGTCTCCACCAATGTAATATCTGAGGACCTCAAATCTTTTCGATGTGTTTACCCTCCAAACCTCTCTGCGAGGTAGGGAAGTGCTATTACCTCCGTTTCACAGATGGAAAACTGAGGCACAACAAAAGCAGCTTCCTCAAGGTCACAGAAGAAGTCTGTGACAGATCTGGGACCTGAACCTTGGTCTCTCACATGCCAGGAAAATGCCCTAATCACTGTGCCGTCTTTTCTCTCCAGCAACTGGGGGAAAAGAGCTGGTTCGTAATATACAGCAATATTTAACGGGATGGTGTAATGTAATTAATGTAATTGATGGTGCGCTAGGATGATGTCTTATTGTACAGGTCAACAAACACCTTCATACTGTACCTCTTTTGGAGCTGGAGGTGGTGGTGGAGGATCCTTGATGACCTAAAAACAATACAAAGACAAGCATGAGTGACAGCAGTCAGAGCCTGCAAGTGACCTTCAAAATCTGATAGAGTATTTTAATTGTTAACCATTCCGCTACGAATCACCAATGTTTCTTCACAAACTAGCAACTGCTGTTGCAACTCCCTGAACTCCTGATTACCAAACGTGTGTGGAAATTAACACCATCCCTCTAATATTAAATAAAATCAACTTGTTGACAGGCACTCTTTGGGACAAACATGCCTGCCCATTTACTTACTAATTGGATGAGGTTCAGTCATTCTAAGTAAGAGCCAGTGATGAAGTCCTATTTTGTTAATTAGAATTAATTTGTTAATCAGCAAAAGGCAGCCCAAAAGCCTACCTCAGGACTTGCCTCAGCAAAAGGCAGCCCAAAAGCCTACCTCAGGACTTGCCTGACTATAAACCAGTTTTCTCATGCCATGCATTTGGAGAATTTCTGGCCCAGTGACAAGTGCAAAATGCCTTCTGGAAACTCAAGATCAACTCTAGGCCTTTAAACTATCCACCCAAATTATTTCTGCAGCTTGCACATTACAAATCTATAATTTGAAAATGGCTTTCCTTCATGGTGTTCAGTGTGGAATGCCTACAGTGTGGTGTTGCTACATTCACAAACATTCTTAAATTGTTATTGGAAAATAATCCCTCCTGTTAAGGAGGTTTGTTTCTAATTTATAGCCATCCACGGGGTTTCTGGCACATAAATATTAACAATTTGTCAACAGAGTGGAACATAGGAAAGCGAGCACATGCCAGGGGATTTTCCGGTTAGTAATAAAAGCCCTCTATTCACTCTAATCTTATTTTATCTTAGTCTTAAATTCAATATGCAATATAGCATAAAAAATAAACTTGCGCCACTTACACCCCTTCCACTTTCTTTCTGCTCTCTTACACACATGCATCGCATGAACTTCTGTGACTTCCCCTGCTACTCACCTCAAAATCCCCAACAAGCCATTAAACAGAAAAAACACACCAATGTATTTATTAGATGATAGCAAAAATTAAAGTCAGAAACAGTTTTCTGCAAAACAGAAACAAGCTGGACTTAGCAGACTGCAAGTGGGCTCGCTCTGTGGCCAAGCTAACAGTGAAGAAATACTTTATCTATACAAACGGTCATGATTTTCTGTGCCTCAGTATTTTTCAGATATGAAAAAAGAAATACTCCACCTATACTAAGGCTCATGATTGTTTTGTGCATTGGTACAATACAGATTTGATTAAAATATATAAAATGATGGCTACATAAAAAGCTGTTAAAATTACATTTGTATTGAAATACTAGTTATGTTATTTTCAGAGATATCATAGAGGGATATCATTTTATCCCTATCCCTGCCATTAATTCCAGTACTTTAATTATCTTCACCAGTGCCTCTGAATATCAAATAAATAAGTGGACTCACGGCATCATATGTAGAAGAATTTTTTTTTAATCTTGATAAAAGTAACTTGGATGTCACCACTGACATCTCAGATAGTAATGCCACCAAAATAGTTCACTTCCAAATAAATGTGGGCATCGCATATATGAATGAGATTAAAATTGTGACACAGCATGGCCAGAGGGCAGCAGGAAAGTGTTAGAAGGGAGCCTTCTTCCCTGCAGAGGGAAGAAAGTTTGCTATAGATTAATTAAAGCACCTGAAGCCAGTCACATGATAAAAACCTCCTGTTTCAATCAGACAAGAGGAGAAGTTGAAGCAGAGTGGATTGGTGTTGGAGCAAAGAGCAGTTTGGAGGAGTTGAAGCAGAGTGGATTGGTGTTGGAGCAGAGGAGAGTTGGAGAAGTGCTGCGGTGGGCTAAGAAGACCAAGACCCTAGGTAAAGGGACACCTGGTTTGTGCAGAGGGAGGGCAGGAAGCCCCACAAGCTGAAGGGCAGGAGAGGGAAGTGGCCCAGGGGAAGGAACTGCTAGTTCTAGTGGTTTACCGCTATCCCCAGGGCCCCTGGGCTGGGACCCGGAGTAGAGGGTGGGCCCGGGTCCCTCCCTCTCGGACACTAGTGGGGCAGTTAATACCTCAGTTCAGGGGCAAGAAACGGTGCCCTGAACACCCCACAAGAAGAGAAAGCGCGAGACCCACCATAGTAGTGCTGGCAATTTGCCACCAAATGAATATACTTAGAAGTAAATGCTTGGTATAACTGGAAACCTATTACCAAATACTTCAGAATTAAAATATTAAACTGGTTTGTTAGTTCTTGGAACCTTCAACAGGTAGGAGAACAAATTAAGGATTTTCAATAGGAGGATGTTTGTTTGGTGCATGCCAAAGTGGGTCAGAACATGATTTTCCCTCCTCTGCTTTTTAACGTAAGGGTGAATAAATAAGGCTTCCTGCGGTGCATTCCAGCACCGGGTCTCGGAGCACTTTACAAACCTTGACTAGCTAATCCACGTAACATCTCTGTGAGATGGATCAGAACCATTCTGCCCACTTTATAGATGGGGAAACATGAAGCAGAGGGGTTATGGACCAGATTGGCAAAGACATTTAGGCACGTGAAGATGTGCATAGGCACTGAGAAGCACTGAAGTTTATCCAAAGATCAACACCAAAAAGATTCTCTCAATATTATAAAACTCACATTATCTTGTTTCAACTCCCATGCCATTTTCCTTCCACTTTCTTTATCTATTACCTTAAATTTCTCTATTTGTCTGATGTACATTAAGCTTTTCAGAGCTGAGGCCTTTCTACTGTCAGTAAAATGCCAGAAAAAGTTATGGCCCTATATAAATATTTATCAATAATAATTCATAACTCTCATTTCTTTCTTACACCCTTGAGACTCTCCTAAGCCAAGACAACTAAGTGTGCCAAAATATGTATTAGTTTTATGATGTGGGCTAATGCTCATTAGGGCCAAATGCCTATTAATTTCAATGGGACCAAGATTTGAACAAAAAAAATCTAATCCAAAACCCATTAAGGGCCTGATCTAAACCCCACTGAAATCAAGGAAAAGACTCATGACAACTTCAATGGGCCTTGTAAGCCTGTGAGTCAGTGGGAGCCTTTCAACTGACCCACTGGACATGGGATCAGGCCCTAAAATGATATTGCTAAACTCACTGGAGTTGTAGGATAAACTAGATTTAAAATTAGCTAATGCTTTAATTAGCTGCAGTTACTAGCAGCTTCAGAAGATGAAACTTGTTGGAAAATGTATCCCGCCATTAAGTGACAATGGTGTGAGAAAATAATCTGCTTTGAGTAGCAGATATTTGGCCCTGTTGACAGAAGTGGTACGAAAATGCTCCCATCCTTATGTTTCGACAGGCCACACACACACACACACAGTCAGTACTGATTCCAGTTTGATTTGTAAAGCAAAGTTCATTGGGAAGCCATTATTAAATGCAATTTTAAAAAACAGTCAGGGGAATTTAGGCAATTTTTGTAGTCAATTATTCAAATGCAGTATGAGAATTTGCTGACATTAAAAGACATACTATTGCAAGATTGTCTGCATTTTTTTCTTCATTCACATTAGTAAAATGAAGTCCTGACGGTTCTGAAGAACACTTCTCTGTCTTAACCATATGTACAATTTGATTTGTCTCCAATTTTGTTTGGTTTGGTTTGGTCTGGTCTGATCATCAGGGAGGACTGCATCTCATTGACTTCATTCTTTGTAACTAAGTCGAGCCGATTTCTTTAATAATAATAAAAAAAAGAAAAATAGCTGCTTCAGGCAACAGTCCTTTTGATCCACTCATTAACACTTTTCAAATGTTCCAGTGATGTGGGCATTAGGAAATGTCAGCACGAGAGCCTGAAGCCAGTTTGATACAATCATCTGTTCCGATATTCAAGGAAGAGTGAAAGAACTGTCAACAATGAACTCCCTTTAAAAAAAAAAAAAAAAGCAGCCAAAAAAACCCCTGGTACTGTACACAGACTGCAGATCAACTAACATTTTGAGAACTGACTCCTGCCAATGATTAAGCAGAATACCTAAGTCATCTAAAATGTTGGACACCAACTGTCTGCAGATAATAGAAGGCAGGAACTTCTGCAGTTCTCATTTGTTTTTGTTCGAAGTCTGTACCAACTTTATCCCTTTTTGCTTTGATTCTGGCGATACAACAGTTCTCAGGCGTGGGAGCTCTGCTGCTCTCTTGCTTGCTGTTCTCTGTCCCATGAAACTAAATACTTCCATCAGCAAGACAACCAGGTCTGTGATTTTATCCGCCCTTTCTCCAAAGTTCTTGAAGGAGTGATCAATAGTCAAGGACATTTACATCGAAGGCGGTAAGTAGTAGGCCACAAACTGGGATAATGAATTATGTTAATACACTGGATGTGGAATAGAAGGAAGGAATAAGAGCACATTATCATAATCGAAGGATTTGCAGTGTTTTTGTAGCTGCATTGGTACCAGGATATTACAGATACAAGATGAGTGAGGTAGCATCTTTAATTGGACCAACTTCTGTTGGCGAGAGAGACAAGCTTTCATGCTTACACAGAGCTCTTCTTCAGGTCTGGAAAATATATTCAGAATGTCACAATTAAATAAAAGGGGCTCAGATTGTTTAGCATAACTACTTGACACATATTTCAAAGACCATTCAAGAGTAAGCGTCCCATTAACACCTCTCTAGTCGTGGCAGGGAAAGGGGAAGAAAAAGCGGGGGAAAGCTGTGGGAGGGGGTCAAGTAGGTTATACGTTGTTATAATAAACTATATATCCAGTAAAAAGAACAGGAGTACTTGTGGCACCATAAATTTGTTAGTCTCTAAGGTGCCACAAGTACTCCTGTTCTTTTTGCGTATACAGACTAACATGGCTGCTACTCTGAAATATATATCCAGTGTCTCTATTCAGTCCATGATTTTTAGTATCTAGCAAAGTTCAGAATTTAAGCTCCCAGACTCATCTTTTGAAAGAATTGTGCAGGTCTTTGAGGATGAGGACTGAGAGGTCAGATACAGAGTGATCGCTTTATGAAAAGTGTTCACCCAGAGCTGATATGGTATTTTTGTCTTATTTTTCCGTGACAGTTCAAGGGAGCACAATCGTAGTCCTCAGCCATGATGATTATGTTCACAAGTCCAATAGACAAGTGTTTCACATCACCCGTTATAATGAACTCAAAAAACACCCCACACCACAATTTACCCAGGAATTTAACGATATCATCAAATTCTTCCTCAAACAAATCCAAAGAGAAACTCTACAACTTCATCCCCCACGAACCCAGAGACGTTCTACATGCTTCCCAAGGTATACAAACAAGGGAACCCAGGCAGACCCAACATAGCTGCCCATGGCACTCTTACTGAAGGAATATTGGGTCTCATAGAAAGGATCCTCAAACCACTCATGCAAAGGACCAGCTTCCTCCAAGACAATCAACTTCCTCCAGAATCTCCGCAAAATTAACAACCTCCCTCAGAACTTCATCTTTGCCACATGGATGTCACTTCACTAAGCGCCAACATCCTTCACAATGACAGCATCGCTGTCTGCCTCAAATATTTACAAGACAATGGACAACCCACAGATATCCACCCAAAACACATCGTCAAACTCATCCTCACTCATAACAATTTTACATTCAATAACAAACACTTAGTCCAAACCATGGGAACAGCCACGGGTAATAGGATGGCTACCCAATATGCCATCCTCTTTATGGGCCACCTTGAAAAGGAATTTCTGGACAAATACACCACGAAACCAATGAGATATCTGAGCTATATCAATGATATTTTCATCCTCTGAACAGGCATATTCCAGACATGCTCCAAACTCCATCAAAGATTTCCATCACAACTTCAATATAGAATACAGAAATAAAACTCCCTCCAACTGCACACCCCTAGTCATCCCCTACCATCCCACACTGGAATCCATGTGAGGTAGCAAACTAAAACCCATACCGGATGGGGACTACATCCTGAAAGAAATCTTCCCTGAACCCCCTCTTCTGAACTTCAAACAGTCCCCTCCCCCCGAACCTCTCCAAGCTCATTATCAGAAGCAAGCTCCCCACAGACCAGGACACACCAACTCAGAGCTGCACCACACCATGCCAGAACAACAGATGCAAAACCTGGACACACATCTCCACTGCTATGATGATCAACACCCCACACAACACCCCTTTCAAGATACATGGGTACTACACATGCCTATTATGTGGCGTACCTCATCCAGTGCACTAAATGCCTCAATGACCACTTGTCATAAAAATAAAGGGAAGGGTAACCACCTTTCTGTATACAGTGCTATAAAATCCCTCCTGGCCAGAGGCAAAACCCTTTCACCTGTAAAGGGTTAAGAAGCTAAGATAACCTCCCTGGCAGCTGACCAAAATGACCAATGAGGGGACAAGATTCTTTCAAAGCTGGAGGGGGGGAAAACAAAGGGTCTGTCTGTCTGCGTGATGCTTTTGCCGGGAACAGATCAGGAATGCAGTCTCAGAACTTCTGTTAGCTAGATTACTTACTAACTAGAAATGCGTTAGATTTCCTTTTGTTTCATGGCTGGTAAATAAGCTGTGCTGGAGGGAATGTATATTCCTGTTTTTGTGTCTTTTTGTAACTTAAGGTTTTGCCTAGAGGGATTCTCTATGTTTAGAATCTGATTACCCTGTAAGGTATCTACCATCCTGATTTTACAGAGGTGATTCTTTTACCTTCTTCTTTAATTAAAATTCTTCTATTAAGAACCTGATTGATTTTTCATTGTTCTTAAGATCCAAGGATTTGGGTCTGTGTTCACCTGTACAAATTGGTGAGGATTTTTATCAAGCCTTCCCCAGGAAAGGGGGTGTAGGGGTTGGGGGGATATTTTGGGGGAAGACGTCTCCAAGTGGGCTCTTTCCCTGTTCAATGTTTAACATGCTTGGTGGTGGCAGCATAGGGTTCAAGGACAAGGCAAAGTTTGTACCTTGGGGAAGTTTTTAACCTAAACTGGTAAGAATAAGCTTAGGGGGTCTTTCACGCAGGTCCCCACATCTGTACTCTATAGTTCAGAGTGGGGAAGGAACCTTGACACTACTATATAGGTGAAAACAACACTCACACAGAAAAATGATAAAAGATGAAAACACCATATCACCTGTGGGTGAACACTTTTCATAAAGAGATCACTCTGTATCTGACCTGTCTTTTCTCATTCTCAAAGGAAACCTGTACAACATCTTCAAAAGATGAGCTTTGGAGCTCAATAGGACTGAATAGTAACACTGGATCTATGGCTTATTACAACAATCTATAAGCCACTTAACCACCCCCCCAAACACACACAGCTCCCCCCACCACGCCCCAAGGAATGAAGAGGTATTAATGGGACACCTCACCTTGAATGGCCCCTCAAAATATGCATTAACTACCTATGCTAAACTATCCACCTTGTGTTTAGCTGTGACACTTTGAGTACATTTCCCATACCTGAAGAAGAGCTCTGTGTAAGCTTGAATGCTTGTCTTTCAGAACAGAAGTTGGGCCAATAAAAGATATTACCTCACCCGCCTTGACTCTCTAATGTAAGGATATGGCTATCAAACCAAAAACTATTGACGTGTCGGTATTTGGTAAGAAGTTCACTGAGTATTCAGAACTCAGCACTACTGTAGCACTAGGCCCTAAAACCACACCCTGGTCGGACTGGCAGAGACCCTGGGGGTATTTCACCTTCCTCTGCAACATGGGTCACTTGCAGCTTTAAACCAGTGTAAATGGTGAATTCTCTGTAACTTGAAGTCTTTAAACCATGATTTGAGGTTTTCAGTAACTCAGCCAGAGGCTAGGGGTCTATTACAGGAGTGGGTAGCTGAGGTTCTGTGGCCCGCAATGTGTAGGAGGTCAGACTAGATGATCACACTGGTCCCTTCTGACCTTAACATCTATGAGTCTAAAGAACATGACCCAAAGATATCCTCCTGGAGATGTCTTGGGACAATCCTGTGAAGAGTGGGACAGAGGAGGGATTTTTCCCATTAGAGAAGGGCCATTGGCTCTGCTCTTGGAAACCACAGAACATGGGGGATCCGCAGAAGGCTGAGGCTCCGAACCTCCATGCCAGTTTTGAGGCCCTCTCATCCTCACAACCTGCTTCCGGTTAGCCATGGGAATTACTGCATCCTCAGTGCTCCAGTAACAGCCTTGGAACATTTGAGAAGAGGGAAGATATTTCACTGCCCCAACTCCCAGGAGACCGCCCCTGTGACAAATCTGGGTAGACAGAATACAGTGCCAGGTTGGAAGAAATTGCCATCTCAACAAACTCCACCAATCTCAAACTCCTGCAAATAATGGAGGGGGAGGGGAGGAGGAGGGGAACTGAAGCACTATTGTTGACTAGAAGGATAAAGAACGTTCATTATTCAGATGAAAGTTGATGTAATATAGACAGGATGGCAATTTCATTTTTTGCAAGGGATTAATAAGAGAATAAAGGATTTGCAACTTGAGAGTCCATAATGGACTACAAATATCAATTTAGTGCTAGTGCTTTTAAAATAGTCCTTGATTTCAGAAAAAACATCTGCACACCATTATAGACTGCAGCTTTAAAATAATAGAGGAAAAGCTTTTATCAAAGATTTTACAGGAATATGGCACTCGGGTAAAAGCCAAATTGAGAGACCCGAATCTTCCTATCCTGGTTCATCTGTGCTTACGTTTCTGTCAAAGCAGCAAATGCTTTAAAGAAAACAAAACGAAAAGGAGTACTTGGGGCACCTTAGAGACTAACAAATTTATAATAAAATTTAGAATAAATTTGTTACTCTCTAAGGTGCCACAAGTACTCCTTTTCTTTTTACAGATACAGACTAACATGGCTGCTACTCTGAAACCGGTCATTAAAGAACACAGTTACTTCACTGTTATTAGACTGACCTTTTCTATGGCTTACAATAGACCACTGATAAAGATACCCCAAACCTATGTCTGATATATTATATACACTCTTGTACTTTATCCATTCTCTACAGCAACTGTGCTGCTCTACCACTTGCTTTCCAGAAACATCTATGAAAAAGAATCTATATTTCCCAACAAGAGTTTGGTGACAGTTATAGGTCATATGTCCGAATCAGCCATTTACGTTTTTTTACTTACCACTTTGCAACAAAGAGGCCAGAACCACCATAAAAGACCAATAGCAGCCAAAAGTAACAGCACAAGAATGGCAATAAGGGCAGCTATGCCATTCGACTATGGAGAAACAAGAAGGGAAAAGACAGTCACTGGATGATGTTAACAATTTCTATCTCATTAATAAATGTTTTTATCTCTTCCTTCCCCGCCCCCGACCCAACACAGTTACATAATGATTCACATACAGAGGATTCCTACTTGCTGGATCCTCCTTCTACAGATCTTACTCAGACAAAACTCTTTATGAAGCCTATAGTATCAGGCCCACTCTGGGCCAAATTCACCCCTAGTTAGCTCCTCTGACTCCTTGTATGTTTAGTTCCCTCCTCTTCTGTGAGCCGAGGAATGTACCTGGTAAACCAGGATACTTTTAAAAAGCTGTGTGATAAAATGAATGATGTGTGTCGACTACAAAACAGGGCAGAAGGGAGATTAAAAGGTAATGTATATGTTCCCCAGTTCCTTACATATTCTTGGTTCTGGAGCAACTCAGGTGCGTAAGCTATTTTAAAGGACTGGACAGAGCATCAATACAGAATATGATGGGCCACAAAACTTTGAACTGTAAAACAAAACAATGAAACGGCACGTACCTGTGCCATTTTATGGACCTGTGTTCCAGACTACTGTGTGGCCGTCACTGCACAAATCACGCTTGGAAGATAATGGGCCTGATTCTCCTCTCACTTACTCCAGTGTAAGTCAAGAGTAACTCCACAAAGTCAATGGAGTTATACTGATGTGAAATTGGCATAAGTGAGAGGAGAATCAGGCCTAATATGGAAGGGGGAAAAAAGTCACTGGTACAGGTACACCAAGCATCCAGTGACTAATGACTTTAAAGGATTACATTAAGAGCTGCCTAAGGAAAGCTGTTTGCCTGATCATCAATGCAGTCTGCAACCATTGATAGGAAAGAGAAGAAGAAAGTAGAATCCCAGAAGAGGTGTATAGATAGGGCCCTACCAAATTCACGGTCCATTTTGGTCAATTTCATGGTCATAGGATCTTAAAAATCATAAATTTAATAATTTTTGCTAGTTAAAACTGAAATTTCATAATGTTGTAATCGTAGGGGTCCTGACCCAAAAAGGAGTTGTGGGGGGGTTGTGGTACTGCTACCCTTACTTCTGTGCTGGTGCTGGGGGAAGCGCTGCCTTCAGAGCTGGGCAGATGGAGAGCGGCGGCTGCTGGACGGGAGCCCAGCTAGGAAGGCAGAGTCGCCGCCAGCAGCTGTGAGAGTGGCATGGTATGGTATGGCCACCCTTACTTCTGCGCTGCTGCTGGAGGGGCGCTGCCTTCACAGCTGGGCACCCGGCCAGCAGCTGCTGCTCTCCAGGCAGCGCAGAAGCAAGGGTGGCAATACTACAAACCCTCTAAAATAACCTTGCGACCCCCTTACAACTCCCTTTCGGGTCAGGATCCCCAATTTGAGAAATGCTGGTCTCCCCCACGAAATCTGTGTAGTATCGGGTAAAAGCACAGAAAAGACCAGATTTCACAGGGGGAGACCAGATTTCATGGTCCGTGACATGTTTTTCATGGCTGTGAATTTGGTAGGGCCCTATATATAGGGCTCCTATACCGTGGTGTTTGGTATTCCAAAAATAAAGATTTAATTCTAGTCCTGAAGTCTGAATGCTCATCGTGCCCTGCAGGGGAAAAAACATAAGAACTGCCGGCCTGGATGTGACTGGTGGTCTATCAAGTTCAGTGTCATGTCTCTGACCGTGGCAAATACCAGTTGCTGCAGAGGAAGATGCAAAGAAGCCCAGTGCAGACAGTTATGGGATAACTAGAAGTTTCCTCCTAACCCAAAGGGACAGGTGGAATTTTAAAGAGCCATAACTGTTGGTCCAATAAAAGGTATTACCTCACCCATCTTGTCTCTCTCAATAGACAGACACTCCACTGAGACTTGTAAACTTAGATCATCTCACAAGGTCCTACAAGTCACACAAAGTCACTGCTTTGGCTCTTGCATGCTAGCAAAGATGGCCGAAGGCTAACTGGTGCCACTTGGGCATAGGTTAATTGTGCCATGAGGCTCTTAACGAGCCACACTCTCAGAGGCACACAGAGAGGGATTATGCTTAGCCTCCTATCAAGTTAACGATCAGCCCTTTTGTCACTATGTTTTTTACGACGAGCGTGAACGGTGACTCTCACAAAGGCTTAGACTGCATCTCTAAGCTTATTTTTGAAGGAAGAATGTGGAGAACAGAAGTGGCCCAGAGGCTAAAAGCCTCAAACCCACATCCTCTGCACACCTTTTCTAAACCCTGGTATAGCGTGCTCCACGGCATGCTGATCTGGAACAACATTAAGGGGAAATCAGGGATGTGTTTTGTGTGAATGAGACCTGTTCACATTTCATACGGGGACCAAAAAAAAAAAAAAAGGGCAAAGGATACAGCATGATTCTCCTCTCAAGCCAGAGTAAAGTAGGAGTTATTGTACTGCAGTCAGTGAAGTTATACCGGTGTCAATGACAGGAGAATCAAGCCCTACTCGAATGATGACTAATAATGTGTAAATGTTCAGTGATCATTTAAGATGGTATCACACATAAATAATGCCCATGCCTCGCTGCAACACCTCTTCTTGTTTGTTTTTCTTTACAGCAACTTCAGTTTGCTGTGGAAGGCTGCAACTTTTCACTCTCTTTTACCAGGTTAGCCATCAGCTGCCCTGCCATTAGAATTAGCTCAGTGTTCTAGCTGTGACCCATTTCTATGCAGTTGCCCATCTGCTACTACGGAAACAACAGTTCTCCTTGTACGGCCCTTCCTTCTCTGCACAACACATGACATGAGGGTTTACAAAGAAAAAAAAAAAAGAAGAAAGGATGAGCAGAAGCAGTGCTGGATTTCCTGTCAGTTCACTTCTGTAGATATTCTGCTTCCTGCTACTTGAAACTTTTAACCACAGAGAAACAAAATGGGTTAAGGTTTTGCCATGAACAGAGCAGAGGAATAACATGATTGAGTATGATTTGTTTTGCACTGATACTGTATTTTTTTAAGTTTGTTTGCACTGTCAGCATGCAGATTTATATGTGGTCATGGTAAATTCATAGTTTCAGCATGTTGTGGCCCACTCACCCTTCTGAAAGGATGAAGAAAAAGGGAAGAGTAGTATATCGGGTGTCATGACAGAGCATCCTCCTGTATCCTTATGTCATTAATTCAAGATGTTGCATCATCATTATCCATTGATACAACATCATGACATCAGGTGGAAATAGGCTACAAATGGATTCATCTAAGTGTCTTAGGTTTGGTGAGCTGCCTCAATTCTAGTGTCATTCAGACTCCCCACCCCAAATCATAAAACCTGAGTTGGTGTTAACATCAACCCCCCAAAATTATCCATATTCGCAATTTTAAAAGGGTTGGGGGAAAATAAGCTTGACTTCTCCAGGTTAATTCCCTGTGAACAACAATCTGTTGTTGGAAAATCACACAAAATGACAGGTTAAAAAGTGGGGTCATTGGAAGTACAGAGTGACCAGGTTCCTGGGGAACTCGTCTATATTTTGCAGGTCATGAATATTATTTATATTCCTTTTCTCTCCCTTTAACAAACACAAATGGCCAATTCTGCCCTTTGTGTGCTCACAACTCCTATCGATTGCAGTCGGAACCGGGCATGCCCGCACACAACGAATAGCAGAACACACGGTCTCATTTTTTTACCGACCTGAAAGTAAAGCCACAGTACGGGCATGCTTTAGGGTTAGGGTCTTCCGTAACTGGGCTAAAGTCTTGAGGTTCCACCTATACAACCTCAGGCTTTATATCACCACTATGGACCCATCTACACTATAAACTGGAACCAAGTTGTAACTGAGTCAGTGGACAATTGTATCCTAACTAGGTCCTCTGATACAACTATACTTGTAGTGAAGGCAGGTCCCTAAAGGGTGGGGGAAGTCATCCAAAGGCCTCAGAGCTGCAGCAGCAGACTGTAGTAAATAATATGTTGTAATACATTTCGCATATAATAATGCATAGCTATAGGAAAACCATATGCACTGTACATATTGAAAACATACATTCCTTAACTGGCAAGTTAGGGAATGCTGAGAGGCAGCAAAGACACTGCCCAGAGGGGAAGGGAGGTTTCCTTGGCTTTCCCCTCTACAAATAGCTCTCTGCCTGGGTCTGTCTTCAGCAGTTTCTGAAGCAGTTAGCAATACAGAAGCAATGGTGATGGAAAAGGACGGAAGCTCTTTATAAACCGTCTATGTCGGGGTTGAGGAGAACCAGTTAATCATGCATTAGTGAAAAAGATGTTTTGTATGTATCTGGAAATTGAGCATAACACATATGGTAACGTTCCTTTTGCACAGAATCATGCAAAGACTTAATGTTGGCAGGTGTCCAGTTTTCAACCGGAAAGTCCAGTCGAAAAGGAGTCCTGGCAGTATCCGGTCAGCACAGCTGACCGGACACTAAAAGTCCAGTTACCAGAGTAACCACGATCAGCCTCCCGGCTGAGAGGGCAGGAAGAGCAGCAGCTACTCAGCTGCCGCTGCTGATGCAGCAGACCCAGGCTCCCAGACCCGGCTCCAGCCTCTCCAGGGGAAAGGTAGGTACCAGCACTGCCACTGCTGGGCAGGGAGAAGGGGGGTGGATCCTGTCTGCCCCCCACACACACACACACACCCCACTGTGCCCCACTTTTCCCGATCTGGAGACTGACCCCCACCCTGCACAAAGTGCTTCCCCCCCCACCCATTATTGCCTCTTCCCACACACACAGCACGCCCCCCCCGATGCCTCTTACCGCCTCTCCCCATCACACAGACATACCATGCACCCCCTGCTGCCAGTTGGTGGTCCCCCAACTCCAGCACCCCCCCTCTGCCACTTAGTGCCCCCAGCACAGCATGTCCCATCAGTTCCAGTTAGTCCTCCCCCCTACACCCTGTCAATGCCAGTTACTGCTCCCTCCATACCCCCGACACCTCCTGAATGACTCTTACTGCTCTCCCAAGATCCTAGTGCCCCCCACATCATTCCCCCTCAATGTGAGTTAGTGCCTCTACAATCCCAGAACCCCTCAATGCCAGTTACTGCCCCCTCACACCTTTGGGCAAGGCTACTTTTTTGTGAGTTATCAAGAGTGTGGATTAGTACATTTCTATTCAAACAATATTCTCAGATGCTTATTTTAGTGACAATTTTAAAAATAAGTCTGATTTTAAAATAAAATACTTTCTTAACCAGCCAAAAGTCACTTGCCAGCTTTCCAAAGAACTATTTAGACACCTAAAAAGACTTAATTTCTACAAAACAAATCTTACTGTGTATAATATGCCAAAAGTCCCCTCCCCCCAAAAAAGGACCAAATTTAGAGATTCTAAAACAGAAACAAGATGATTAGGACTATGGAAAAAGGGACGGCTAGCTAGCAGCAGCCTGGCAAATGGCTTGCTGCATTTTATAGCAGAATTACAAATGCTGCCAGGTTTGTTTGGCATTATCTTGGGATAAGTTTTAGCAAGGCATTCTTGTTTATACAGCTGAAACTTTCCTAAGTTTGTGGAACATCTCATTCGCCCTCGCCGCAAGAAAAAACTCACATTTCTGTACCATTTGGTATCTAATAGTTCATACAAAAGAGGCAGGATGGGTTTTTAACCAAGTTATAGGAAGATTTTTAAACTTTGTTTTTTGATATTAGTGATGGTGGTACTTCTCCCTTAATGTAGATGCACTTAAACCTGTTTAACTTTCACTTAAATTAGCTTAGTTTAATTTAGTAATTTACTAGTACATGCTAAACAAGGATTCAATGGGTTTAAGTGCATCTACATTAGGGAGTATCACCTATTTAACTGTACAGACTTCCAATTAATTTAGTTAAGACTGTACAACTTTTCTAATATAGACAAGCCCTAAGTACTAGGACACAATTGCAAACAGATACCACACTGAATCTGTTCATTAGGTTTGCTTCATTTGAGCATGCAATCAGTTTTCTCTTTTAAAAATAAAGAAGTCCCTGAGAAGGTGCGTGTGGAAAGCCTACCTACAGAACAGGTGAGACATTTAATGAACGCTTCTAAGGCTAGAGGGTTTCTCTACATGATTTTTCTGTGGAGTTTTGTTGTAGAAAGGAATCAAGTATAAGAAAAAAGGTTTTCCAAAAGACAAAGAACACACACTTCTTTTAAACTTCTCATGCTGATCTAAGTCTCATGAATCAGCGCTAACTTGCTCCATCACACCAACTTCCTAGGATTGGAGAGCAAGAAGAGGGCAGGGCCTCGAGGAGAAGAGCAGAGGCAGGAGGTGGGGCCTTGGGGGAAGAGTGAGGGTCAGGTGGCATGGACTCATGGAAGAGACGGGGCAGGGGCACGGCCTTGGGGAAGAGGCAGGGCAGGGGTGTCCAGTTTTCAGCAGTTAGAAAGTTGGCAACCCTATGTAGACTGGAATGCTAACTAAATATAGTTGTCTGCCACCTTAATGGGCAATAATAAATAAGTCATTTCACATACTATAACTGCAGAAAAATCTGCCAAATACCAATCGTTTCATTAAGCACATCCAATCAGCAAAGCTTGCTTGTGTGCACAAAAATAAAATGAAGAACATAAACATGCATTTCACAACACTTCATGATTTAGAAGATATATGCCTCTGTGCTTAAGTACGGTTTCACGGCTATGCCTTTTCACACGTTATTAATAGGCTCTGCTCTGATTAGAGATTCTCCCACCCAAAAAGTTATGCAAGTAAGTCTCACAATTTCAACGTCTACATGAAATGCTGTCAGTCATTGACTTACACATTCCGAAGCAGTGATTGTTAATGAGCTGGAGATCAAAGATTGTCCTTCATTCAAACTCACCAAAACTTCTAGTGTCCTGGAAATTAAAAAAAGCCAAACAAATATACATGAATCACAGCATATACACATTAAGCAGGAATCTTGCATCAGTCAGGTTCCGTTAAAATAGAACAGGAAGCGTGGTAGACCAGGAGAATGGGAGACAAGATGTGGACATCTCTAAAGCTAACATGTTGTATTACTGTTTATAGATAGTCCTGACTCCTTACAATTTGCCAGTATTTTTAGCCATTCAATTAGGATATAGATTTAGCTGTCTAACTCTAGTAACCAAAGTTCGGTAATTGGCACTTCATTTTTTGTGTCTCAGTTTACCCAACAGTAAAATGGACAAATTAATAGTTAACTACCTCACAGGGGTTAATATTTGAAGAACGGTTTGATATCCTTGGTAAATAGACCTACCTAATTATAAAATATTAACTCCTCTTCGATCATACTTTTTTAGGGTTTTACTGTTACAAATAATACTGTAAACCCTGTTCAATAAAAATATATCTAGCAATATGTAACCAGCAGGCTAACAATGCTGGCTATTTATAAGTGGCCAAGACTTTCTATAAATAGCACACTGATATTACAGTTATACAAATATTAAGTAGTTTACATTTTTCAAATTAATCCTAAAAGAAAATGATATATGGTGAATATTAAACAGAAAGGACTCAAAATTCTCTGTCTTTGTTTCATATGATTCAGAAAGCTCACAATATGTATGTATGTTTTGAAATATAGATCTCATTGGACTAAAATGATTAATCATTTATACTGCTCTTCATAGATATCATTTTTTATTCTGGCACAAGCATTTTAGTCAATATTGAATTTGAAACTCTTAACTAATTTGTCTCAGCTGGTTTCTGTTTCAGATTTTAGTAAAAAGGTATTAAGTTGCTTCTACCACTCAATTTATTTTTTTAAATGGTCTGTGCTATAAAATAAAAATCCCGAATATCTTTCTTTATATTATGCATCATTCTAAATAGATGCAAGTGAAAAGTCTGGATAATTTTTTTTCTCATCCCCTTCCAATTTTCTACACTTTCATAGAATCATAGAATCTCAGGGTTGGATGAGACCTCAGGAGATCACTGAGTCCAACCCCCTGCTCAAAGCAGGACCAATCCCCAATTTTTGCCCCAGATCCCTAAATGGCTCCCTCAAGGATTGAATTCACAACCCTGGGTTTAGCAGGCCAATGCTCTAACCACCGAGCTATCCCTCCTCCCCTCCCTTTGCCCCATACATCACAATTCTAGACAACTCTAGGAAAAAAACAACTGAAATACTCAATTCTTATACTATTTCTGATCCAAACCAGAGAAAACGCTAGGAGTTTCATGGGAAAGCCTATGAGGATTTCCAAGAAGGATTTCAATATCACATATGAATTTGGTTAAGATTTGGATAAATGTATAGCACCAAAACCCTGACTTATCAATTAAGCATGTAATTACATTTAAGCACAAAGATGAAATCCTGACTCCTCTGAAGTAAATAGCAAAATATCCATAGACTTCAGTGGGGCAGGATATCACCCTAAGTGTTCTGATGAGTAGGCACATGCTTAAAGTTAAGCATTTGTTTAGTGTTTTGTTGAAACTGGCCCAAATTCCTGAGAGGTGATCAGAGAAACTCCAGATGTTTATCTGAATTACCCCCCGAACCTTTTGAAGTTTGCCCATCCTAAATGCCAGCTATGACATTAAAATACAGAGCCAAATTTTATTCTCCACTACGCTGATCCAAAGCCCACTTGAAGTTAATGTGAGTCTTTCCGTTGACTTCAGTGACTTGGATCAGGTCCTTTTACAGCCTTGTAACCCTAGTGGGGTTGCACAGATGTAACTGAGAGCAGAATTCAACCTATAAGTGCTCATGTGTATCCTCAGCACAGGGAAGCCCTTTCTGACTTGTGAATTTTTAACTGAGCACAAATGCCAAGAGAAAAGATTATCCGTCCATAACACCGTGTTTCATTTTTTCCCTTTCGCTTTGTTTGCCCATTTAAAGCACTAGTTCCACAGAGACGTGTGCTATAAAACATACAGACTCCAGGCCAGATTTTGCTTATTTACACACCCATGAAACAGCTTTAATTTCTGTTATGTTTCATGAGCGTAACAGACAATTTGCCTCTTCAACATTCACTGAACTTTTTGGTAGTAGTAATTAAAATAATTATTAATTCATGAATGCTTTTCCCTTTTACAGTGTATACCATCCGTTGGTCTCAAAGCTTTTCCCAAGCATTAATGAAGTAAATCTCACAATGCCCTAAATTCTAATCAAAGCTGTGGTGGGTGACCTTGGGTGAGCCATTTCACCTTTCAGCACCAATAAAACAGGGAGAACAACATTTACCATACCTACCTCACCTGAGAGGTTGTGCAGATTAATTAGTTCATTTTTGTACAGCGTTTTGATTACATACAGCACTATATAAGTACTGTTAGTCTTACTATTTGGGGAAAAAAATGAAGTACATCTTAATTTATTTTGGCACATCAGCTGAGGGTCTAGTGACAGTGTTTATCAATGACAAAATTTTAATAAGAGAGAACCCAATCAACCTAACTCAGGATCAGAGGCCAGTCAGCAGAGATCAAGTCAACATCCCCAGTCTTCATGAGTGAGTCAATCTGTTTCACTCATCACCCTAAGATTGACTTTGGCTTCTTACACAGACATTTACAAAACTGAGGGGACTTCTATTGAAATGAGACGGTGGCTGACTTCTGACTAGCTAAGACATTGGGTGATAATATTCTGAGGTGAAATTGATGCCCATACTAATGTCTGAAGTGTTCACCGTCCATTTCAAATAGTGACCTCTCTAAATGAGAAGTTTATGCTCGGCCTGTTGTGAAATTTTGATTGGTTCGTTTTTAAATATAATAGACATCCACAACAGAATAGAATGGGTCCAGGAATCTTCAGGTAGTCAAGCCATTGGACTGGTTTAATACTCTATAAGGTGACATCCTGGCTCCACTGAAATCATTAAAACTTCCATTGACTTCACTGGGGCCAGGGATTCACCCACAGACCGGAGACGCTATAGCAGCAGTTCTCAAACTGTGATGCATGAACCAGTAGAGGCCACACACAGGAGATATGCAGATTGGTTTAAAGTATAGCAACACAATGAAGTATTAGTATGGAACTACAATGATCAAAGTTCCAAAGATGGTCCTCCACATGCCTCTGAGTTTTAAATATAACACGCTAGGATTTTAAAGTTTGAGAACCTGCGCTATAATATACCCACTAAAATATTTTTTTTAATCTTCAGTGACATTAGAAATTTGTTTAAGTTACATTTTTAGAGCTCTCAACTCTTTCTTTACTATTTTTAAGACAAATCCTGAAGTCCTTTCATGGGCAAAATTCCCACTGAGATCAACAGGAGTTTTGACTGAGCAAGGATTGAGAACTCCTGGATTTGGCAAGGAGACTGCAAGGATGCCTGTGATTATAAATTTTACTGCATCCTATAGATTTATGGGTGAAAGATTCAAACTGTTTTCAGTTGCTTGATTTTCCTATGTACTTTATTTTTAAAATTTGAATGTGAGCCTGGAATACCTCCTGGTTCTTTTTTTCACCTGAGTCTTTCCCTTCTGGGACTTGCCAACTTTTTCATTCCTACCAAACTCGTGTGTGTTACGACAGTAAAACTTTCTAATGGTATTTCATCGTATTCTGTACTTTCTGGAAGGTAGCTGATTTGTTCAATATGTTAGTGGCAGTCCAAGACATACATGACAATAAGAGGAAAAAAATGACAGAATGCCATCTTCAACCCTAGTAACTGAAAGTTCAGTAATATATCCAGGTTCTAATTTTTTCAGCTGAGCTACTAGAAAATAAACACATCAGAAACTAAATCATGCAAGCAACTGAATCTTTGCAGATGTATTCTTCTTTGCATGTGTATCTAATGTTTGGTAATGTTTGTTTCTTTATTTATTCACTTCTATAATTACACCTACCTTAAAAACTCTTAACTCATTACAAAGACATGAATATGTAATTATTTTATTAGAATCACCACAAAACAAGGCTCCTAGACATGGGCAACACCTGTAAATATCCAACCAGAAAAGCACCTCCCTCAACATTTTCCCAGCTCAAAGGCACCCTTCTGACACTAGTCTCCCCTTTTCTGCTCCCAGACCCCTCACACAAACACACAAACATTCTCTTTTCCTCAAGAGCAAACAGGTGTAGCTTGCAGAACAACCTGAAGGAGGGTATTGTTAGCTCAAACACCTCAGATGAGCTCAGTTGTTGTAGTAATACATGGGGAGAGAGACAGTCTCATAAACATACTGAATTGGGAGTTGGGTGCCTAATTCTATTCTGTTAGGTTTCTTTGAAAATCCCAACCTTAAAGACTATAATCAAACCCCTTAAACTTTGCCCTAACTTAGTGTTTGAAGCAACATTCAGTCATTTAGTCTTTTTCCCCTTCTCTGCATTGTGGGGAAATGCATGTTGTTGGTGTTGGATTTTTTTTAAATCAGCCTCTAATCTACAAGTAATTGGAAGGGCCCGTTCTTTCCCTAGATTTCTTATGGGGTTTTTTAACATTTTTTCCAGGTGGTGGCTTTTGCAGCTTCCACGTTTTTGTGATTCCTGAGGCACGTTTTCTTAGCTCGGAGCCTCACGAGCATCTGCTGCAACATGGTAGGGTCACACAGTGTTGTTATGAATAGGTGAAGCTCTGTTCTAGTTACATTAGTCGGCACTTTGAACACCACAGGAAACTTGAAGATGGCAAAAATACTCTAGAAGAGTACAGAAGCTTCTCCAATCATTACAAGAAACACGCTGTGGATCAAGAAACTCCTTTTAACCAAACAGGACATACGAAAAAATCTTACATAATAGCTAAATACTTTTATACTAGGGGCAGAGGGCATCCATTCGTGCCTTTTGGGGCAGCTGAGCTCAAGCAGGGATTCATACCCCAGAGTGAGAATGGGCAGCAACACAATCACTGCTTTCCACCTGGAATGGCGGTTTTAAACTCCAGCCCTGCCAGCAAGGGACTGCTCAGGGAACGTGCTGAATTAGCACAACTCCAGAGGGTTCTGGTTCCACCCACTCCTTTTGTGACCCGTGTCAGCAGGGTCAAGAGGCCTAGCAGTATACAGATGGTGACCTTCTGTGTACCTGCTCCAAGCAGGCTTACTACCACGAGGGGCACGCAGACTGCAATTCACTGAGAGAAGATGAGGGACATGCAGTTCAGCCTAATGACTTAGTCCTGCCGACATGCCTGAGATGTAAGCAAGGATTATTATCTACCCCTTTACAAACCAGGAAAACTAAGGCAAAGGGTATGGCCAAAATCATCAAACTTGGGTGCCAATGTTAGTTACCTAAATAAGATCCCTTAATTGCATCAATAGAGATTTAGGAGCAGAACTGAAAGCACCCAGTTTTGCAAATTTTAACCCTAAATGATTTGCCCCAGGCCACACAGGGTTTGTGGTGAGCAGCTGGTGTCAGGGATAGAGTTTCAGGCTCCTACGCTTGGTTTCAGAAGACTGCACCACGCATCTCACGCACAACTGACATGGTACGTGAATAAATACTTATTATTAAATGTGATTTGGAAACAGGATCTCAGAAGTGGGATAAATGAAGTCAAAGACACAATTTTCCAGTGACTTGAATGGGAGCATAATCTAGGTTTCCTGTCATGCCCTACATTACTCAGAACAAAACAAAACCAAAAGCCAGTTATTAAAATAACGAGCACCCCGTATTCTTGTGTGGACACTGCTGACAAGGCTGCTATTGACACTATCTACGACTTAATCCTTCTCCCGTACTGAAGACAAAAGATCTGATTTCCACTTACAATCAAGTCTCTTTACATGGCAAGGTCGTATCCTTACAACAGGTATAGATTACATTTATGTCAGGCCCAAAGGTGAAATCCCCATGGATTTCAATCTGAGCAGGATCAGGTTCCTCGTGCCATTTGCCAGGCTGCATGTTCCACCAACCTTTAGCTGTCAAATGCTCTGACAAAAATCTCAAGCAACAGGCTCACTGAACACATCAGCTATCAAATCAAATTTAACCAACTCAGAAGAACCAGTTTCTAGATCAGCTTACTTCTTGATATACAGCTGCAGGGACAAGCCATTCAAGATTTTCAGAGGAGTTGATCATATTCTTTCAGTTCTTGAAGCTACAGAGTGAACTCAGACAGATAACTGTCTCATCCTCAAAACTATCAACATGTCAAGATACAAAATAATTTCTTTCCTGCAGTTGTCATGTTTGAGGGACATAAGCAATGTTGTATTTATTTTGATTTTTGGTATCTGCCTATGCCCTTCACAATCCAGAAATCCAGAAAACATTTCTGACATGCTTGGCCATAAATACACAGTGCCAGTCCACTGTCATGATGATGATGATGATCTCACAATATATCAACCTATACCTTCAAACCCCTCCCAAACACCCAAGAGAAAAGATTTACACACATTAACATGACATATTAACTGTTTTAAAGGTGTCTTAGGTTGGGGCACCCAAAGCTGAGGCACCCTAAATCATTATTGAATTTTTGAAAATCTTGGCTATAGAATTTAGACCTTTACTAAAGGTTTCGTCCCAGGGAGTACATGACTGAAGCTTAAGAGAACACATGACTTAAACTGCCAGGTAACATTTCTGCAAATGCCTGACTGCTAGAACAAGTGGTTTTGTAAATCTGAACAGATACACTGATCTTCAAACAAATATTTTATTTATTTATTTATGAGAGCACCTACAGTGTGCTAGCTGCTTTCCAAACATTTAAGGAGGACCGTCTATGCTTTTGTGTCTTCGCAATCTAAGGATATCTAAGTGCGCCCAAGTAACTAGCTGTACATTCAAATATCAACTTATGACAGTTACATCCTTTGAAAGTTTATTTCTGACATGCACAGTTATATTTAGCCCAATACGCTCAGCTCCTTACTTTAGTACTGTTTAGAATTTCTTCCTAGACATTTGGAATCTCATAGCTGCCAAACACCACTCACTTAACATATAGACATTTACCAAACATGACCACAGATAAAACGGACAAGAAGCTCCCTAACAAACCAATGGAAGAAATAACATACTGATGACAAAAGTAGTATCAAAACAAGTAGGGTTTGTTAAATTTTAAAAAAGGAAACAAAACAGAATCAGATCCTCTGACAGTGTAAATCAGCATAACTCTGACATCAATGATGTAACCCAATTTACACCAATGGAGGATCTGTCCCACAATCTTTACAAGCAACTATGGAAACAGTGAAAAAACTACAATGATCTGAAGTTAAAATAAAAAGCTGTTTGGAACATTTTTGAATAAATGAAATTTGGTGTTGTTGAAGCTGAAACATTTTGTGGAAAATCTTTTTGTGGGTCGAGGGCTGAAAGAGAGCAAAAGACTCTCACATTCAATAGCCCAGAGCTGGCCTGGGGTGATAGGAGACCCACATCCCACTCTGCTCTGAATTTGGAAGGGCAAGGACTTGAACCTGGGCCTAAAACACCAGCCTGCATGACACTTCCTCCTGAATTGAAAGTGGACATTTGGACAGGATTCCATTTTCGCAAGAACATTTGGAAGGTTTTGTTTTCATTCCAATGGGGAACAAAAACAAACTCTGAAAACCTTAGAAGTCACTCCAGTCTGCTCTAGTTAAAAATCACAAAAAGTCCGGCACTGTAGATAAGGTTACCACAGCAACTTTATCTCAGCAGTCCCAAGGGACAATCATCAGAGATTCAGAAATGGAGGTCCACTGGCCCCAACCATGGACCTCAAGCCCTGCTTGCCATTTCCTCTGGCTCACTGCAAGCCAGCTGCCTTCCCCATGCACAGCCTGCTCAGTGGGGTTGCTGGAGTGAGCCTCTAGAGGCTGGTGGTGGAGCTGCTGGGCTCCTTCAAGCTCTGCTCCTGGGGATCTACTATGTATAGGCTAAGAAAAAACAACAGTTGATTCCCCTGATCTCTAAGTGGGATACTTATCCAGCAGTGCTGCTCCTGTCTAATGGTCTCCTCCTTTAGCCACCTGCCCAAGGGGATGGGCCTGAGGAGCTTGTAAGCGCTGAACCAATAAGGATGTACAATTACCTAGGTGTGCACGTATTCACAGGTTAAACCGTATTTTTTGCTGCGTAGGTCCAGGGTGCAATTTCCCAATAGTTCACATTTCTGAGCTTGTTTTAAAATGGGAAAAGGCATATTTTTTCACCCCCGTGCTCCAAAATAGCCGATGAGGATTTAGCAGAACTTTTCCAGATACCACACGTGGAAAACTTCAGCCAAAAAGACTCTTTTTTCCTTTTTCAGGCAGTTCAGGGTAAACATGATTTTATAATGGAAAGTGTTTTACAACTTCAGCTGCAACAGTCATAACCACTGGTCACTATTCTAAATAACGAACAACAAATGCAACTTGAAAAGTCCTAGAAGTCACAATTTTTTTTTTCTTTGTGTCCTGCTGTGTTTTATGGTTACACAGGAGGAATATGGCCCATTGCCGTATGTCAGGTCATCTCTGGTCTGAGGAATTTCATATCCTGTGAAATATTGCTGACATTTCAATCCACAGTAACCTATTTGCAAAGTATTCATTTGCTCCTTACTTTATGAGTATCCAATAAAAGACTGCCATTTTACAATCCATTAAAAAAGATGAAAAAATTAAATAAAATCATGAAAGACATTTGCTGGAAGTAATAAATAATTTACCTCCAATTTTCACACACTGAAAATTAAACTGGCAACTGCTCAAAAAGTTATTAAAATTATGGTGACTAAAGATATTTTGGAATCAAGTGCCAGCATTAAAAGAGCTAAAACGCTGCACAGAGTTTTTTTGGGGGGGAATAGATTTATGCATTAAAAAGGGGGGATTTTGTTAAGGCAACTACCTCCGGTGAACTGCATGTAGTTCTACCTTATATTTGATATTAGAAGTCAGGAGAGAGAGAGTGTCACACTCATAACCAGGCACTGGGATGGAGGAAGGGTTTGGCTGAGCTAAATGACGGCATGTTATTATTTCTCTTAGGCGTTGACGGGAGAGTGATCTGCGGTCGATTTAGCGGGACAAGTAATCTTGTTCAGTACTATGGTCCCAGCCCCACAATCAGACCCCTGATAGTGCAAGAGTCCACATGGGTGGATCTAATCACAGGATGAGGACATATGTCAAATGTTTTTGTTTAATGTGCACGCACGCACACACACACACAAAATGGTCCCATTATAAAGAAACACATCAGTTGCATGCTTGGCTGTTGCCTCCTTCAGTTCACTCCCCTCCACTGACATTTTAAATCTCTGAATACATTTGTCCTTCTCACACACAAAAACCTCACACATACATACCCAAAAAACCCCAACACTGTTTCTAAAGGAACATATATTTGGAAGATTCCATTTCTCACCAATACTACCCTGTTTGATTGAGTCTGACACCTTTCGACTGGTTAAAGGCCACTTTCTTACAGAGAAAATATGGTCTCATATCTGTGTAAAACCAGCTCCATGAATCTGTTATAGACCACAATTTTCAAATTTGAATCGATTAATTAGGGATCTAAACCTATGCTTAGGCACTTGAATTAGTGGCTTGCTTTTCAGAAGAGCTGAGCACCCATACCTTCTACTGAAGCCTTTGCAATATTGGGTGCCTGACACCTAGAGAAAGGAAATCAGCGGCAGCTATAGGCTGGAGCAGATTACTTCCTGGAACAAGTAAGGAATCAGGGACCACGTTCTGATTCCTTGAATCACACTGTGGTCCCTCGTCTGCCCTGGAGCAGTACAACTCAGAGTTACTACTTGTTCAATGTTTGTGTCAAAAAATACTAGTATGGATTTGGGTGTCAGTTTGAAAACTCATGCAGTCTTTCCTAATGCATTGGGAACACTGTGTGCCCTAGTGACCATAATCTGCAGTGGTTCAGAGAACTATTTATGAAATTTCCATTAATCTGTCTGAAACTAGGGACAAATCATGGTCCCACTGCAAGGAGGTACTGCATAGGCACATGATGCAGGAAATAAACAGCAACGTTTCCAGAGGACGCAAGAGTCAAAGCGATACTTGAAGAACAGTGTATCCGGGGGGGCAGGTTGTGCAATCAAGAGATCTACTGGCTTGTGAGGTAACAGCATACTCCTCCATTCTGCAAGCTCTTGAATGGCTGCCAATCTTCTCCTTCCTGGTGCAGAAGCTTCTGCTCCTGCTGTCTCACTTCCCTGCCTCGAGGAGGAGAAGTGATTGGTGCAGCTCCCCTGCTGCAGCTCCAAACGTTGCAGGTGCAGCGGAGCACAGTGAGCTCCCGCAGAGCTGTGCTTCAAACCATGCAAGTACCTTGATATGTTTCTACTGTGTCCGAGAAGGCTGGGACGGACTTTACTCAACAGTGAGCACCGACAGTACTGCAGATGGTTAATAGTCTACAATGGTGATATTTTTGCTCAGATTCTTGACACTAGCTGAGGGTATAAAAATTAATACTGAATTTTTCCCAAAACAACACTACCTACCCCATATCCAAAGCCAATGATTTCAATTTCGTAACGTTTAAAGAATTAAAAACGGAATGCAGTCTTTTCCCACCCCCTTAGTTGAGCAGAGCATAAAACACTACCAAAGTGTAACTTGTGTCCCCAGTGGAGTCCCAGCAATACCAAGCTTCCACTGCAGACTGTTTGATATACTGGTGGAATTGGTGGAAGTTCAAAGGTCCTTAAACACTTCCCCGCTTGGCAGCACTTGTGAATTTAAGACAGGGAATTGGAGGACAGCAGTGCAATAGCTCTGATCTCATGGAATCATGGGAAATTGCAGTGCCATGCTATGAAGAGTCATTATTATGTTAAATCAGTCTATTAATTCAGCTCAAGACTCTATGGCCACTGCATAATATTAAGCACTTAGTTCTGCTCATGCAGTCTTTCCTAATGCATTGGGAACACTGTGTGCCCTAGTGAGGACAGTGAAGGACTGCATTAGAAATTACTAGTGATCTTAACATAAGATCCACATGTCTTTAACAGCCAGCATGCCTATACAATTCACTGAAGATGTTTCCATCTGTGAATATTTCCCATTATAATCTAATCTTGTCAAACTAAATGTCCTTTTTAAAATATTTCAGAAGTTAATATTTATAATAGATATTAGGTCCTATCCTGCAGCCCTCAGAAAAAACTCCCTGTTGGCTTCCAGCTCAAATTAATCTCCCAAATTGCTTTTGGGGAGGTTTGCACAACTTGAGCGCCTGATGACACAAACACCCTCTTCCAAATTTTTGTCCTCAACATTCATGGTACAGGAGGCAAAAGAAAAGGCAGCTAAAGCCCTAGTGACCGAAGTCATGTGCCAAGTATGACCGATTCCAGAATAAAAGGGGTTTTGAAGTTATACGCTGCAGGATTGCTCAAGGCATTCGGCACCCGCACCATAGCTTCTAGTAGAGACCCACATCGAGGAATCGCTCCAGCTGCTGGACTGTCAGTGACAGAGACGAGTTTTTCTTAATATGAGAAATTTTCATGTTCCTTTTTGGAAATGATAGCTCATGCAGGTATGAACTATCTGGCTCTGGAGGGCAGCAAAACAGTGCCTGAAAGGGACAAATCAAATGTCTTCTCTACTTAGGTTTTGGCAAGGTTTCACCCAATGAGGTTCTGAAGGTAAATGGGGAACTTCAGACAACAACCTATGATCTTGGTTCGCACCACTTCATGGATGGTGAGGGTCAGAGAGGAAGTGCTGAAACCAGTTTTACAGGAGGCTGTTGACACCTCCCTTAAGTAGAGCAGGGTGCCTGCTTTCCTTAAGGAAGCACCTGTTAGACCATGGCTCAAGAAACCATGTCTTGACTTGACAATCTTACCAATCATCAATTTGTATTGATCATTTTTTCTATGGGAAAGGTGATCGGGTAGGTTTTGGATAGGCAGCTCTGACAATACATGTGGTCAATCTGGTTAAGATTTTCACAAATGTGCGCCTACACCCAGGTTTCGGCACATAAAATTACCTGATTTTTAAAAGTGCTGAGCACTCAGCAGCTCCCACTGAAGTTAATGAGGGATTTTGTTCTGTGGGCAAAACTGGACTCAGAAAGTAAAAAGCACTTAGGCTCCATTAACACTACTAATCCAGCAATGCAGGAGTTCAACAGTTCAAAAAAAGATAATGCTCAGCACTTCCTAGGAAGCATTCAGTCATTTGTTCCTATAGGACTCAAAAAGGTCCTTGAACCAAAACAACAGATTACAACCAACTTCCTATCTTGTTTATTCCTTGAGGTTCATCCTTCATATTTGATGTGTGCTCTTCATAATTCTCATTTTTGCAACCAGGGCAAAAAATTGGGGGGGTATTCAGAATATTGTCATTTAAAATGGTTACTCCAGAAATAAGCCCACTAAAGAACACTAATTATCTCCAGCCTCACATCCTCACCCTTCTTGTTTAGATGTTACATGTAATAATAATAAAAAAAAAGCTAAAATAAACACACAACATTTAACTCCAGCCTCTTAAATGCACAGGGTCAAATGCTCTGCGAGTGTTAACTGGTGCAGCGCTAAATGAGTCGCACCCATTTATACAAGCAGAGAATTTGATCCATAATTACCTAATGTGTTTAGCAATGCACATAGAAATTATATATCTCTGTGTGTGTGTGTGAATATATATATAAAATTTGAATAGTATTCTTGTATAGTTTTGTGAAGTACTGTGTGATGATTAGCTGATCTGATATTTTTAAGCATCACAATTTAAATATATATGAGTGCTTTTTTAATAAGCTAAAAAAGGAGTATATAATCTGCTTTGAATTCACTCTCCATCTGGAATGCTGAAATACGAAGACTAATTTTAACTTACCATTGTCATTAAGTTACTAAATAATGTAGCATTAGAAGGTCAAAATTAAGGATGTGCATTGCCGTGTGGTTTTCAGTTCTTTAATGTGTGTGTTAAAGGTGACAGTATGGTTGATTGAAAAAGTGTGTAGGTTTAAAGATGATTTTAAGGGGGTTGTGGTCTAGCGTTACGATAACAATTGGCTACTAAAGCTTAGAAATGGGTATCATGTTGGGTGTGATGGTTGCCTTAACTTATTACTTCCTTGCTTTTTTAAGCATACAATGTTGTGAGAAAACAACTGCATAATCTCAAAAGTAAATTAATGACACTTTCTGTGGGAATCTAAATCTATGTAACATCCCCACCACTTCCCCCCCGACACACACAAACACACACACACACACTTCTACAAACGTTCCTATGTCTCCTTCAAGAGAACTACTGATACTGTATCAGCTCTCTTTTTATTTAGATATTACATATTTGCGTGAAGAATCAGGCCAATGTTTTTGAAAGCACATTAACTATACCATATGCCTACTTAAATCATCCCCATCAAACAAGTTGTAGAATAATGCACTGGTTCATTCTGTTCTTCCTTCTTTCTCAATGCGTTTATGTATATTTATCCAATTTGTTCTGTTCTTCTTGCCAAATTGCAGGTTTGAGATCCCAGTTATGCAGGGGCAGCTGTGCTATTGTTGATGTCTTACAAAACAAAGGTCACAGACTGAGCCCATATCACTAGAACTAATGACAGCTGCATGTTAACCATTAGGGTACGGACATGCAATGATCAGGGTTCATGGACCTCTGAAAGTAAGAATAAATCTTACCATGCCCTTTGGATAACATGAATTTAAATCTCACTTTAAGAAATTATTTTTGTGCAAATTAGCCTGTTGCAAAATATATACATAAATTAAATAAACAGACCAGCAAGTGACCTTTTTTCCTCCCACCCTTTACTGAAAAAGAACTTTAAAACCACCACCAACATGGAGATATGAAAAATCAAAGAACATTTGACCGGCGAAGTCCAATCCCTTATGTATACAGCTAATGTTAGTTTTTCTCTTTGCTGAAATTGATAAGAATTTCCAACTGTTCCAGGCAGTACAGTCATATATCAAACAAAGAAATACACTAACACAAGACATTGTGTCTTTCAAAGACTTGTTTCCAAACCCATCTCAGC
Organism: Chelonia mydas; assembly: GCF_015237465.2. NCBI lineage: Eukaryota > Metazoa > Chordata > Testudines > Cheloniidae > Chelonia > Chelonia mydas. The sequence goes on from NC_057852.1 coordinate 17,224,899, forward strand.
AACTCCAAATAATGAAACACCTGGGCGGGACTAGTTCAGATGCCCTTTGGCATCTCCAAACAATCTCCAAAGCTTGAGAGACCAGGCCTATCTGCCCCATGGGTGGCCTGATGTATATTCCCTCCTTCCCTGCTGCCTTTCAGACCAAAATCCAAGCATCCAAAGTTGTTGTTTTTTTTAAATGTTTCTGAGGACTAAACATGTTTGTTGAAATGCCAAAGAAGAGGGAACGCAATAGACAGAGCAGACTAATGAGATGAGGCACATGTCCATAGATACAGCTCTGAGACTAAACAGCTGGCTTCGAGGCGGTCTGTCTATGGCTATTTCACCAGTGTGGTGTTAATTATTTAAAAAAGAGAACTGGGGAAAAGACTGCCACATCTGTCACCCCCACACAGGCAGAACCTTCACTCATTGCAGGACCAGATGTGTTTATTCGAAACATATATTAACTAGCTATTTAATGGGTTAGAATCCTTAGCCAAAAGTTAATTAGGCAAACATATTAAACATCAGTCACATTACGTGGCAGCCCTTTTTTTTCTTCTTCTTCTTCTTTTCATAGGAGTTCTTAACACCCACACGAAAAAAAATAAAATAAGGAAAACAAAGCAAAACCACAAGGCAATGAAGTGATAGTGATATACTGAATACTTACAAACAATATGGTTGCCACATGTTAACGTCCCATGAAAACAGCAGTACACTTGGTGTTTTTTTAAGGACACAAAAGAAGCGGTCTCTCTACTGCTTTAAATAATACAGACAGAGACAAGTACCTGTCCCAGACCTGAGAAAGAGCTCTGTGTGAGCTTCAAAGCTTCTCTCTTTCATCAGTAGATGTTGGCCCAGTAAAAGGTATTACCTCACCCACCTCGTCTCTATAATACCCTGGGACCAACATGGCTACAACTACACTTTAAATAATACACTAATATATGGAGGAAGAAATGGGAGGTTTACATCTACAGGTAATTGTTAAAGTGTCTACTGCTCGAGTAATCTGAAATAATGGGGAGGTAAAGTTCTACTGAGCAGAGCCAAGTCAGAAACTTTATAAAGGATGGATTGCTCTGGTTCAGCATATATTATACATATCCCAGAAGACACAAGCACTACTGTGGCAGTCTGCCTGTGTAATGAACTTACCACAAATGTGACTGGCCAATGTAACATGCTGCTGTTATGCAGGAGATTAAATTCAGAAGCAATTTTAAAATTCTGGCTCCCAGACTAGTGTGACTGAAAGCAGGAATGGGGCACAGATATGACATGCTTCATTTCCAAGAGGGGTCCAAGGGGATGGAAAAGGGAAGCCAGTCTCCTTCAGCAGCAACTGTCCCTGCCAGCTAGTTTATGGAACACCTTTCGGCTGACCGTGAATGACCTCACCGCACATTAAGCAGGTGGCGCCCTTTTGTCTGGGTTGTCGGAAAAGGTGTGTTCCCCTTTAAGGGGTTGGGGGGGAAGCCAGAGGGCTGCCTGCTACATGGAGACAGCTCCATACGTGGTCAGTGTGGGGACACCAACCTAGATGCCAGGAAGGGAAAGGGGCTATTTATGCCCACAACTGTGCACCAAAAGCCCTCTTGTTTTTCACCTGGACCAGGCTGAACAGAACCCACCCCTCCCCCGCTTGGAAGTAATTGAAATGCCAGGTTTCATCATGAACAATTGTGGCTATTATGCGAGTTGCTCCTTTCTCAGGAGGCAGAAAAAGAATTTTTTCCCCTCACCACCAGCCTGGCCAACGCGAGGTGGGGGGGTTTCACCTTCCCCACAGTGGGTTGGGGGTATAATGGGGAGTTAGGTTACGATATCGCGACTCATTAGGTAAGCTTGGGGCAGCTGTCCAGTGCGGGTACTCCATGGGGAATGGATCCGGTGATCAGACAGAACAGACTGGGAAAGGATTTAAAGGCAGGATTCTTTAAAGGTCCGGAAATGGCGAGGTGGGGTGGGGGGTTGTTGTCCACCTCTGAGTCAATCTCCCCCTCTTTTTACAGTCCCCCCCCCCCTTAACTCTCATTCGAAGGGAGGATTGGCGAGGTCCCAGCAGTGGGTTCACAAGATGAGTAAGGGCAAGGGCTGCCAGCAGCCCCCCGGCTATATGTAAATGATTATGGAATTACCTCCATTGTCCAGTTTTATCTGCTGGGTACTCCCAGACATTTAGGAATAAAGTGCAGCCTCATTAAACCACATCCAGTCTCCTGTCCTTCTTCCAGAATAGCCGGACAATGAGGACAATTGTCTGAAAACCAGACTGGAGCAGTCACAGTATCAAATACCCCCGTGCACACATCTCAGCTGTGTCTGGCTTTACATCACACATTTTCCTACTCTTCCTCTTAAATCTGGTGCTGCATGCCAACACCCGAGACTAGATTTCAAAATCAGAAAGCAGGGTTCAAAATACCAACACTTTTCATTGATAGGCTTCAAGGAACTATAAAGAAAGGGAAGTACAAAGCAATAGTGGGGTGAGAGTTGCATGCTTCCACTTACAGAAAGCTCATTTACTGGGCACAGAGGTTTGGTGGAGACAGCCCCAGTTACTGAAGTGGGTTTGGGGTGGAATCTTGTGGGAGTTTTTCTGCTGGTTTTGTTTTTCTTGCATTGTTTCTTTAAATAAATGTCCAAGGTGCTCAACGTAGCAGACAGGCATTGTTGATGGCAATAAATAAATTCATTTTAAAGAGACTCTCACTATATTATTTTCAAGTGTTTCAATTAAAATGAAGTTATGACCATAGAGGATAGAACAGTGTCAGAACAGAACTCGGGCCAAATCCTCAGAGTGTGTCTAAATTCCATTGGTTTCAATGGGAGTCAGGTACATAAATAGGCTCTGGGCCTCAGCGTCTTACAGAAACCCCTGAGTTCAGAAATCACCGAGATCATTCCATTCCTTGGTAAGTGGCAGGGAGTCCAGGTAAAGCTAGGAGCTGCCACCACCACGTCAGCGTTCTGTAGCCCCAATTCAGAAAAGTTTTTAAAAGACCTGCTCAATGTTAAGCATGTGCTTAATTCCCATTCATTTCAATAGAACTGAAGCACCCTTCCTGCAAAGGGATGCCTTCCTCTCCCAGGGCATGAGTGTGGAAGTATGTACCACTACCTACATGCCAATCCAGGGGTATGCAGACTCATTCAAATCTGCCGGACTTCTTATTTGAAGAATGGTGTAAAACAATACAATATAAAAAAAGGGAAAGAAGAAGAGGGACTAAGTGGTTCAAAGGCAGGAACTGGGCAGCTCAAGAGGCGGCAAATGAGATACAGAGCTTTTCAACGCTCCCTCACCAATTTCAATCCTGCCCAGTTCTATAGTGAGGGAAAATCACTGTCACCTAATGGCTATTGGGTACCCTTTGTGACACAAGTTGATCATACAGTCATAGAAAGGTAGGGCTGGAAGGGACCTTGGGAGGTCAACTAGTCCATCCCCCTGCACTGAGGCAGGACCAAGTCAACCTAGACCATCCCTGACAGGTGTTTGGCCAACCTGTTCTTAAAAGCCTCCAACGACGGGGACACCAAAACCTCCCCTGAAAGCCTATTCCAGGACTTAACTATATTCTCAGCCCAGCTCTTAGGGTATGTCTACACATGCAGTTAGAGCTGGGCTGAGAATATAGTACCGTGCCAGCTGACTCAGGCTCATGGAGCTCGGGCTCGCGGGGCTGTTTGATAGTGGTGTAGACATTCAGGCTAGAGCTGCAACCCCAGCTCTGGGACCCTCTTACCTTGCAGGATCCTGGATCCCAGGCTCCAGCCCAAGACCGAACGTCTGCACTGCAATTAAACAGCCCCATAGCCCGATCCCCAAAAGCCCAAGTCAGCTGGCACAAGCCAGCCACGGGTTTTTCATTGCAGTGTAGACAAACCCTTAGTGAAGCAGCATTCACATTCACACCCACAAAAACGCACAATTCTCCATACCAGAGAGACTGAATAGTCATGGAGGTTGAAAGCCCCTTTCACCCCTATAATTAAACTCCCCTGGGTCAAAGTTTGGTGCATTATATGGCTGGCATCACTGACTACTGCAGAGCTGTAACTGTTCTGTGCATAAAGGATTTTACTCTGTGGATTAGGACTCAGGAGATGTAGGTAAAATTCGCAGTTTTGCCACAGACTCCCTGTGTGATCTTGGGAAAATCATTTAAAATCTCTCCATGCCTCAATTCCCGCATCTGTAAAATGGGGACTTCCCTTCCCCCACCCTTTTTCTCTCCTGACAATGTAGACTGTCAGCTCTTCAAGGCAGGGACTGTCTCTACTCTGTGTTTGCACGGTGACCAGCACAATGGAACCCCAATCTAAGTTGAGGTCTCTAGAAGTTAAGTCAATACCAGATAATAATATTAATAACTTGGTTTATTAATTTGGCTCCTTTCATAATTACTAAATTTCCATTTTTTGAAGCGCTAGATAGGCAAGGCCCTTCGTTTTCCGTTTTTACCAATTTTTCCCAAAGCATTCCCAGGTTTTACAAAAGCTATCCTTCATTGTTTTTAAACCAATTTTCACCCAAGTTTTGGATCACTGGGTAGATGTGTTTATGAACCAGGCTGCTTCCTGCATCCTCAGTGTCCCACCAGGCTGACGTGGAGAGACTATTTTCTAGGCCTGCAGGAGCGAGAGCAGGCCTTAGAAGAGACCATTTGAAAAAATTGCTGAGAGAGTCGACAGTACTTAGATCTTTTGGAATTTGTACTGAAGCCCCTTATATCAAGCGTAACAACAGTAAACTATTTTAAAAAGAAAATAAAAAGATAAAGGCTCAAACTGCTTTTACTTTCAATATTCTTACTTTTCTCTATTTGTTAGTTTTATTCTGGCCTCCTCTCCCCAGATATTAACCCCAATATTTACCCAGAATACTGTGAAGTTAATTTTTTGCATTGATTTTCATCTTTTTTTTTTTAATTTTGTAATAAACTGATAAATTTCAAAGAAATTTTAAACAAAATACAACCCAGAAATGAAAGACCTTTTACAGATGTGACTCAGAGCAAAAAGCTAGTAAACCTTTTGCTCAGAGCAGTTAATTCTTTCTTAAATCTGTGCTTCAGGGATGCAAGTAGCACGTTCCCACAAACTTTCACTACAGACCAGAGGGTGAGAAAATACATATGCCTGTCTGTGATGTCACATGCCGCCAAAAAACAGAAAAGAAAATAAATGAGTCGGTCCAGGTTTGAGGACAAACTGTTTAAATAAAGGAAAAACAACAAAGATCAGGAGAAATGGGGGAACCCGCAAAAAGGAAAAGCAAGATGGTCCTTAACCATCAAGGACCTAATAAGACTAAGTAGGACTTATTTCCTAATCAGTTCAAAAGAAATTAGGACAAATCATTGAATTTCTCAAGGGAAAATGCCAGTAGAATATTCGTTTTTTCATCCTAGAAAACAGTTTTAGAAATTTGTAAGATATTGTACTCTGGAAATGGGAAAAAAATTAGACTTCAAAATCCCAATTAGGCTATGTTCTGAAATCCTCTATAACTAATGTACAGGCTTTTTGTCTGTATTATTTAACTCAGATTTTTTCTGACTCTTTTCTGTGATTTTTTATATGAAAGGATTGAGACAGAACTGAATTACAAAGAAATGGTCAAGGGAAGGAAGAGGGACGGCCCAAAAGAAAGAAACATTAAAATTAAGGACCTGAGGAATGGCAGTGTAAGGCTGCACAATGCTGTTTTTGTTTCATAGGTTCTTCTGAGCTTCCCTAGCATTCACAAGTGAGTGAAAAAACAAACGAAGCAGCTGCTGTCAACAGGAAGAACAAAGATTTCAATGACACAAGCTCCTCTTGTCGGGGAGTCTGGTTAATATCCAACTAAAAGCATGTTCTCAATTGGTACTTGCAGTTCAAAAATATCAAACCAAGTCCTGAGCACTAGCTGGTTCACGCAATCTTAGCAGCACGCAAAATCATTTTCCACCACGTTTGTTGCCCTTTTGGGACAATTAACTATTATAAAAGTTTTTTAAAAGAGCCCCAGCGATACAATGACCTCCTGTGTTTTACATGACTTACTTGATAATTTGTTTCATTTTCTCTAGCTAATTACTGGGGTGACGCCTGTACAAAATACCTTTACAATTATTTACCAGGAAAAGTATCCTATCTTGTGCTCCTTCCAATGATCTTCAAACTGGTCACTATATATTAAAAACAAACTGATCAGCTGTAACAATTTAAAGCCTCCCTCTCCTGCATGCCTCTTTATGTAAGTGTTTTTCAGACTAAAGGTTCGAATGTAAGAAAGATGTTCCAAAACTGGAACTGAAGTACAATTTTGGGGATACATACAATCGAACTTTTACCTTCCTACCCCACCACAACAACACTTTACTTGGATCTTCCTCTCCCTTTGTCTTAGACCACTATCGCGATTCATTTTGGACAGGACATCGTAAGCGATAAGACCCAGAAATGAAGCCAACATCAGTTGAAGACAGAGCAAGTCAGGTCATTATAACCACAGCATGCAGTGCAGTCAGCCCATGTTATCTCTGCATTGCGACTAGGTCTCCATAAGCTCAGGGGAGCAAGAGGACTAAGGCTGCCCCTACACTCAGACAAACCAGTCTACGTCTAAATGTATCTTAATTTTGGTGCTCTGCTTTGTTCATAAAAGCAAACAGATTCTGCCACTTACTTATGCTGAACAGAACTTAACTCCACAAGGAATCCCACTGAAATCAATGGGAACATGCAGAGCAAAGGAAACTCAATGGAAGGGTGTGGCAGAATCTGGCCCAAATAATTTAAAGATGGAAACCACCTAGTACATCAGTCAACGTATCTCCCTGAAAACTCAAGTTAGTTCCCTTCTGTACATTTATCAGTGTTTTGTACCAAGTGATGCAGCTTCCACCAGTTCCCTTAGGCAATGCCAGTCTGATAACTCTGGCTGCCCGCAAGATTGTCCTGATATTTATCATAAACTTCTTCTTTCTTAATTTTGGCCCCTTACTCCTAGTTACATCCCCTTTCTTCACAGGTCAGTCCCTTGCCTCTTCCCTGAAATCTGTCTAGTTTGTCAGTAGCTTTCTGATTATGAAGTTCCCACAACTGAATGCAAAATCTCCAGGTGTAGACCTGTATCGAGAGGAATTATCATCATTTCACTTCTCCATAATATGATGTGCCTCTGGGCCTGCAACTCAAAATGGAGTTGACCTTTTGGGCTGCCGGGTAATTTCAGATATAATTTGCCATCTTCCATCACTCTAAGTCTCTTCAATATTGCTGCTTTTTTCGGTTTCTCCCACCAACTGAACATCTGTATTTTGCTTTATCTCATCCCATACACATTAGCTTGCATTTTCCCAAATTAAATTTTGTTTTCTTATTTTTGCTACTGTTTCTAAAGTCTTTAAATGCCACTGTAATCTTTTTCTGTCTTCATATACAAAACCTTCCTATTCAGAGTCATTTGAGAATTACATAAATAAGCTCCACTTCAAGATCATTAATAAAATTATTAAATAAGATCAGACCTTTCAGAGATCCCTTCTTTTATCTTTGTCACTATTACCCCCCCACACACACACTTATTAGCATGCATGCATGCATGCATGCATATTGTCCCTATTCAGCAAGGTACTTAAGCACATAACCAATTTTAAATATGTGAGCAACACCATGCCTTCAACAGAACTATTCAATGTGTTTAAAGTTAGGCACATGCTTAAATACCTTGCTGAACTGAGACCTACATTCTGATTTCACTTTATGGCATGAGCTAAGTACAAATACGCTGTGTCAGTTTAAATGCAGAATATGTAAAGCACAGTATCCATTCTGGAAGCATGCCAATGATGCTGCAGCTGCATTATGGGAAGCCCTGTACTTCTCTGCCAGTCTATTTTGATTGCAACGATTACTCTACAACCTCTCAATTACTTCCATTTAAACAAAAGCCTGGAATTCATTGCACAGGCCAAATCCTGCTTGCCCTATTTACAGCAATACTTGCATGAGTAAACCAAGCAGGATTTTAGCCTGAAGAGCTTGTACATCCCAAATCTATTACTGTAATCTTTCAGCAAGAAACTAGAGTATACATAACTCATGTAAACCAGGAAATTGAACTTTTATGTCAGTAGATATTTACTCAGATTGTTTAATTTCAATAAAATACGGTACTGTGTGGGAGCACTGCTTCAATTTAAAAGTTATTTGATCTTATTATTGCCATCTCCTCTGCATACACATCAGCTGAAATGCGGAAGCTGAGTTGAGATGACTTCAAAAGCTGTTTAAGATGCTAAAAAGGTAGAAAACTATGGTCTTGCCTCTGGTTCCAGTGAAGTCAATGGGAATTTTGCCACTGACTTCAAAGAATGGGAACCCTTTGTTTGTGCTGGGTACAACTACAAAGATATTTTCAAAGCCTGCATTTGAAAACCTGCCTATTAAAGGAGTAGAAATAAAAAGAGATATTAATAACAATAATTTATTTTAAAACAGACATCAGTTCCTCCTGTGCAAGCCTTCGAGAAGCTGAGTCAAAGGCTCTGGGTTTTCTCTGCAAGGATGGATGACATCAGAAATATCTACAGCAAGGAAGGAAGGAAGGGGAAATCTCTGCTCTGCTTTAGCTGCTTATGATATCCTGCAGCTACAAAAGGAGAATCATGGAAAATTAAGTTCAGGCTTCAGCAGTTAAAAAGAAGGGGAGATGGTTTTCAAATATTTTATTTAAAAATGTAATTGGGTATCATTTTTTTTAAAAAACTCTAAGGGTCAGACATTTGGGCAGAAGCAGCCAGGGTTTACATTAGCATCAGCTAACATAAACTCAGGCACAGGTCCCTGAAAGCCCCAAATCTGCTGGGGGAGAGGGAAGGTTCTGTGGCACAAAGCGAATGCAACCTCCATCCCCACCAGGAGGCCCACTAGGGACCAGCACACTGCAAAACATGGATAACGGTGCCTGGGAAGGAAGCATAGTCAGGACAGATGGGGTTCAGTGCACTCCACCAGATGGGCTCCTATGGAGTCCTCAACAGGAATTAAAACTGTCCCTTATGGACAGAGAATCCAATGTAGGGCAAATGGCAATTTATACCTCCATATAAATTGTGCCAATTTGGTGAATCTGGAATGAATGGTTCAACTCCACTAGTTAAAACCAGGGGCAAGCTTGGCCCTAAATGTAGATTCTATAACTGCTCTGAGTTATTGATCAGTTTTTGTTTTCAATTCAATTCACTTTTAAATGAAAAAGTAACAAGAACCATCAAACAGAAATACTCATGTAAAACTCATACCTATGCTGCTGACCTCCTCCGCTCAGGGGTGAATTTCACTCTCAGTGAATTTAAGTCCCAATTTAGCTGTTTTCATGGTGACTTAAGTGGTGCACAGGCCTCATGCCTTCTGCCCAGGTGTGAATTTCACCCTGAGCTCTTAGTTACGCATAACACAGTGCTTCATATTTACAGACAGAAAAATCCCAAGTCACATCTCCTTTTAGCACACCAGGTACCTACCAAAAAAAAAAAAAGTTTATCTGGGTACACACATCATTTTGCATACCATCTATAACTGTGATGAAGGGGAATTTTGTATGCACACTGCCACATCAGCTGACTCTGCCACATCACCCTGCTTCATGCTGCTATCTAAAAATGTACCACTTTGTCAGAAATGCCACACTATAAATCTCCAGGCAGTATTTTGTGGGTATCTAACAAACTACAGCCAGCAGCCAGATATAGAGAGAACAGAAATATGTTTGGCATTAATCCAATAAAACCAGTGGTTTGCCAACCAAATGGATTTATTTTAAGAATTTTTAGCCTCTTCAAGCTCCGTATAGATGTTGCCGTACTTATAAACGTTTTTAATTCATCAGCCTACAAAAATTAAAGATTGTGTAAGTACCGAAGAGGAAAAATGAAGGGGGAAACTACTGTATTCCTCCCCCCCCATCCACATAGGAAACAACTCAAGGCAAGTTAAATTACAAAATGAACTTAGTCTGATATTTTGTTGTACTTAATCTATATAACATTTCTAATTCCATTAAAAAGAACTCCAGAAGACAGCATGCAGATTGCTGCTATATTAGGAAGTAATATTAGATCCACTACATAAGGAATTACTGGGAGGTATCCAACAACCGTCTGAGCTGTGCCAATGGAAAGTCAAGAGTTCAAATATGTACATTTCTTTCATAGCTGTCAATCTTTTGACTTGCCGCGTACTGCTTATCTTTAGGCCAAAACCTGTGACTTTTTCTTCCATGCAGTGTTTTGGACGTACATGTTATAGCTGGATAACTTTTCCAAAGCGGTGCTATGTCGAATCTGTACATATTTTAGTCTACAGCTTGTATTTCCTCTGAACGCTGCTGGAAAGAACTGCCCTGCAGTTAGGTACTTTGTTTGCCTTGCAATTACAATATGGCATGTTGTCTTCTGCTGTGACACTTCACAGCCCAACAAGCCCTTTCCTGAACAACAAAAATACAGCATGTTCATATACTTTACACTGTGTTTTAATATCGATCGATCAATATTCTGTGCATTTCATGTTCAACTGCCATAGTGTCAGGCTAGTACTAGCTATGGTGGTGATTAGTTACAAGTTCAGGATTTCCTGTATTTATGCTACATTGTGGGCCTGAGTTACCACTGCATTACTCCAGTTTTACTATGCATGGTGAGGAGGGGATGAGTTTTTAAACCCGATTAATTTATGCCTTCCTGATGATCAAATTGGTTTTCTCATAGCTCTGCATGATGTCAATTCATCTTAGCTGAGATCAAAATCTGTTTTGCTATGGCTGCAGATTCAGGGCCTTATTGGCTGCCGCATTACTCCAGTGATATGCCAGCCAAACTCCACTGAAATCAGTGGGAATTACACTGGAGTCATATCCGAGCAGAACTGCTCTAACAAACGGGCATCTTGGTTACGACACATCAACATCACATACAGTCATGAAAAAGCAAATTTCTTCGCCAGCACATCATCATAACTGGATTACAAACTCATCCCCTCTCCCCAAAACCTAATTCTCAACATTTCTCCACCATTATAAAATAATGCAAGCTCCCTCTCACCCCTCCACTGCAGCTCATCCCTTGAAAGTATTTTAGTTTACTCATTTGCAACTTTTCTCCTCCAAACCGCCATTCAATACACAAAACAGATGTGCATCCAATAGTCAGCTATTAGTAGGGCAGGGCAGTACCTGGGGCTAAAAAGAGCCAGGCAGTCAGTAAGCAGAGGAGAGCTGCCAGAGGCAGGCATGGCAGAAGTTCCCTGGGAGAGGAGGCAGTGGGAAGCTGGAGTAATGCAGAAAAAGAGGAGAAAGCCCTGGCAGGCAGTGCTCAGTTAAAAGAGCACAGAAGGATCCTACCAAAGGTCCAGAAACAGGAGGGGCTGAGAAAGGCAAAGGGGAAAATCCCCTGAGAGCTGTAGCCCAGGGTGTTTTTGTGTTTGCGAAGTAAAACTGTGCCAAGAAAGAGACTCTGGGTGTGACAGTGGATCCTTCATGGGCTGCAGATAAGCCAGCACCTTACACATCCTGATTCAGAGAAACATTTTAAACACATGCTACGGGGCCAGCGAAGCCCCCTAAGACAGTAAACTACTGTTCCGAGTACTGGCTTAGTAACAGAAAGCTCATCCCAAACTCCTCTTTCCTACTGTAGTAGTTGTTCTCCTCTAAGGGTTAATGGTTGGAGAGTCTTCCCCCCTTACAGTGTAAAGGCCTGACAGCTAATTATAATCGCCACACAGTTCTGATTCCTGATGAGCATGGTAGCATTAAACAGAAAACCTAAGTAAAAGAAATTAAGTTTAAGCGAAAGTGATCTTAAAAGCCTAGGGCATGTCTGAAGTTGGGAGGTGGAGATTTCAAGGCTGTAGAAATAACGTACAGCCAGTGACTTCTAGAATAAGGCCGGTTTAGACCATGATGTTGTTAGAAGACTGCTGCAGTTGTTAAATTAGTGCCTCCTTTTATCATTACATGTTGAGCAGTGGTACATATCCTGACACATAATTTTAATAATAGCTTGTAAGTGTCACTGATAATGTCAGAGGTTTAACAATGAGCCCAAAGATTATCCAGAAGAAAGCATCTTAAGTCCTATTAAAGAGTAGCTAATCTGCATAAAACTTATGACAAGCCAGACCTTTTCAGGATTTAATAAACTAGCTGAATATTCATTTTTAAAGCACCGTCCAAATCAGTTTGGACGCAGCTGACTATTTAAAGTCCATTCCAAAGCTGGAAAATACACGAGGGAAATAACACAAGGAAGAAAAATAGAATTGCCTTTAACCAAAACCCCACACAATTAAATTCCGCATCAGTGGATATAGATACAGAACAAAGCTTTCACCAAGTACTTACTGGCCACTTTTATGTAGGACAGGTGCTGGACAGAGCATAAAACTGGATTCCACCCTTACTGGTTTTTCATCTGAAAAAGAAAGCATCACATGAACGTAACATATTGCACTGTAGTTACATGGGAAGCTGACATGTCTGAATATGATGCAATCTAGTTTTCTTCAATGAATTTCGGATATTGGTTTGATTCAAAGCTGCCCTGACTTGTAAGTTATTCAGGCCCCAATTCAGGAAGGCACTTGTGTGTAAATCCACAGGACAACACTTGTGCCTAGGCTTAACTTTAAGTGCCAGTGACTGCTTCAAGTTAAGTGTGAGCTTTAGTGCAGTCTTGAACTGGGGTTTAGTGAGAAAGTGTTTTTAATAATATTGACAGAGTCACTACTAATTAGAAGATGAAGGGCGGGTTCTTATAAGCAGGCCTGTACTCCTAATTTCTATCCATTATAGCCAACGACCATTATTACAATGACTTACAATTCTGTAGCGTTTCTCATTCTGAAGGATCCCAAAGCTCTCGCCAAAGCATGGCTGCTTTACAAAGTATGCGTTTTTATCTATAGCTCAAGGTTAACTACCATAATGTCAGGCTTTGCTCTGCAGGTGCTAAAGGGTAATGGAAGGACACAAGAAGCCCCTGCACAGCAGTAGGGAAACACTGCAGTCCTTCCACCCATCCCCTGGAGTGCAAGATACCCCAAAAGAGGTGGGAGAGGTCAGAGAGGAAGGCCATTGTCCCACCCACCCCCATACACACTTGGCCTATGCAACACTCTCTAAAGGGCAAACGGAGCTGTACCATCATGTGTAGCAAAGGACTCTGGGAGGAGGTCTGACACCTGGAGGCAAAGTCCCTCTCATAACTCACATTGGGCAGTGCCGTACTGGGACTGGGCCTTAAAGGCACAACTCAGCACACAATCAGGAAACCACCTATCTGCAGGAGTAAGCTCTGAGGCAATTCCACCCTGCAGATCAATAAAGCCAGATATGCAAATGGCTTAGAGACGGTTGAGGAAGCTGTTGCTAGGTCGTGGAAGATGCACATTACATCTGTAGGTGGCACATTCTGCACCAACTGCTCATGCCAGAACTGGGGCTAGCTGCAATGGAGGGGGGGCGGGGGGCGGTGGAGTAATTAGCACATGGCCACATGCTTTTGCCTTAAGGTTACATTTTATAGTTTAGTAGTCATTTGGTAATAATTCTTTACAAATGTTAGAAAACAAACCCGCCAAATCGAACATCTAAAACCAAACAATCCTACAAAATTATTGTTTGCCCCCAGGTCAGTCCTACAGGCAACCCCAAAGTAGGAAGACAGTGTGTGTGCAACACAAACAGGGCTCAATTCTATCACTACTGTTCACCCTGATCAACACTTACTCAAGTGTATATTCTCACCCCCTCTTTCATTAGGCTTACGGGTAGTGGGAGTTTACTGGGAGGAGGAAACTCACTCAGTACCCTTCATGGGGCTGTCTTCCTCCTCTTCTTGCTGCCCATGCTCAAAGCACCGTCAGCCCACGTTAGGTTTTTGTCATTCTCTTCTGCTTGCGTTCTGGTATAAAACTACCCTGCCCCAGGCAACGTGGCAGCACCATGCAGCACACCACCAAGCCACTCCTGTATCTGGTGGTGTTATTTACACCAGGGTGTAAAATACTATCATTCTGGTTTAGTAGTGTTTTGCATCCACTTTGCAAGAGTGTAAATGACCGAACAAGGTGCAGTGCATCAGAGAATCAGGCCCCTAGTGCCTAATGTTACTGGCCTATAATTCTAGAAGAGCTAACAACATCTGATGTCATGCATCAGTAGCACTTCTGGCACTGCATGTTGGTAGTAGCATTATTAGTAATAAATGCTAAAACGGAGGAAAGTCTGTAATATTATTGCTATTTTAGATGGGTAAACTGAGACATGGCGACGTTAGGTGAATTGCCCGTGGTCACAGAACAAGTCAGTGGCAGAGACAGGAATAGAACACCGGAGTCCTAACCACTAGGCAGCTGGTCTGCATGTAGATGCAAATATTCATATCCAAAGTACCCATATTTCCAAAACCTTCAGATATTTCTCCCAAAACTGAAATGTGGATAAAGAACAAAGAAAGTCAATTTTGTTCCTCTGCATCTACAATGATCTAAATGTTTCAGATGTTCCCCAAGCCTTCTGGATAATTGCGTTTTACCAGAATACTGTAGTCACATGTGCAAGAATTACTCCACCCTCCTCTGAATGGTAGCCACTTCTGACCTAGATCACAGCAACTTATTTATACTCTACAGTCAGAGCAAATCAGCACAAGTTTATGACAGGAAGTCAGAATGTCATATTCAGTTGAAATTGAAGGACAATTTATATAGACAGAATGTAATTACCCCCTTTGACTTTAGCCAGACCACCTGGGCTAGCACATTTACTCTTACAAACTGTTCTGCGAGATCTTTAACAAACACATGTGATCAGGACCTCATATCCTGAAGAGTGGAACAAATGTGATGGAAACACATTTGTGTACAGTAAGATAGGAATCTGGGGAAAAGTGAGTGCATTGTATAAACTAGAAACTACTCAAAATCCTTGTGTTTTATTCTATACGCCTACTCTTAACTCATTTCTCAATCATGGTTTATTTTTAAGGATATTTACTTTGTAAGGCAAAATCCATTAGCTATTCACTTTGGTTCCCGAACACCAAAAATAGCGGATGTTTACTAGGAGGGCCCAACTTGTAGTCATTTGTACCAGAACAAAGTGGGTGAAAACATTACTGAATCAAAACAGAAGCTTTTTATATTCCCTTTGCACTGGTGCAAATGACCACACAAGATGAAGGGCAACAAAGAATCAGGCCCTGAGTGTTTTCCTGAAATTTTACATTCTCTTTCCCTTATGATATTTGTTTAACTGAAATTTCTAAGAGCTGTGTAAAATTAAATCTGCTCGCTCTCTCATTAAGAGCTTTTCTGACTATGGATTAACTCCTGCAGTCCTTCACTCGGGCATCACTCCCAATGAAGTCAACTGGAGTTTTGCCTGAGTAAGAACTAAACACTGTTGGATCTGGCCAATTATGAATATTAATAAAAGCAAAAAATATAATGTAGAAAACTGTTCCCTTGGTACTGAAACATGCACACAGAAATGTGTTTTTATTTGCAATCACCTTTTTTATACACAAATCCTCGAGGTGAAACTAGCACATTAAGCCACTGCTATCCACACCCTATGGCTGTGTAGAGTTCATTTTTCAAATTGCTGAGCAGAACTTTCATGCACAGATCTAATTATTTGCTATAATTATTGGGAATTTCACAGCAGAGCTCCAGCAGGTCACTTATGTCAATTATTTTTACACAAATTATGGCAATGTTAAAATAATTTTCATACCATTCTGTTAATCTTATTATGTACTCTCACCTTTGCATAATATTTGCACTACAATGTTCCCATTACCTCTTACCATCAAAAGTGAAATAATTGTTATATAACCCATGTAGGTCTATCCTGATGTACAATCAGTTAAAACTTGTATGCACTAATGCATTTTGCAAAACACTTTTCCCTCTCTCTTGTTGCTTTTCTTAGGCCTGGTCTACACTTAAAAGTTTTACCAGCATAATTATTTCAGTTAGGAGTGTGATTTTTTTTGTTATAAACAAAATAGTTATAGCAGTGAAAGCCCTAGTGTGAACACTGTTACATCAGCGTAAAGGTGCCTTACTCTGGTATAGCTTAGTCTGCTTCCTGAACTGGAATAAGTACTTTTATACTGGTGCTTATACTAATAAAGCTAATACTTTTATGCTGGACCCCGTGCCAAAAGAGGCACGCATTTCCTGCATAATCCATGTGGCTTAGCCACCTCCTTGAGCAGAACCACAGCGGTTCCACAGCCAGGCAGGGATGTCCAGCATTTTTATATGGAACTGGATTTGCTTCTGTGTACCTCAAACAGGTGACACTTTGACAATGACAACACAAGCCACCAATGTAACTCAAGTGTGACCTGGAACAACCACCTCTTGGGCTGAGAATGTGGGCCCATTCCTTGGCCTCTCTGCTGACACCTGCCCATTAGGAGCTCGACTGACACCACCAACTTATTTCCTACAGGCTGCTGGACGGCTAAACATTAACAACAGCCTGCCGTTAATACCAACCTGGACTGGATTCAAAATCACTGACCAAGAGGCAAAAACACTTATATCCCATTACCAGTCCTGTGAGCCATCCCAGTGCCCTCCTTTATTATTTCACTTCATCCCTCCTCCCTTCTGATTTGCATAAAATAGAGAAGTGACAGAGAAAATTCACAACAGTAAAAATAAACTTATATGACAGACACTTGTGGTGATTTATCCTGGATTCACTGCAGTTTATCTTAGACTTTCATACTTACTAATGGTGGTGCCATTTATATGGTAGGTGCAAGTAACATTATCTTGTCTTCTGCCCAGTGTGAAGCCACTTCCACTGAGGACAACATGAAACTCCTCTGAAAACACAAAATTATCAGCCTTGAGTGGGCGTGGCAGATGCCTGGTTTATACAAGTCATCTAGCTACAAAACAGGAACCGCAGAGGCAGTAACACTGGAAACCTACTCATGCCGCCTTGCTACAGTGCCCCAGTGTGCCTCACATTTCCCCTAGAGAGAACCAGTCTGCAGTAAGAGAGTAGTTTAGTTTCCATGCTTAAAGGACTTTGAAATGCATAAGACCACCTAGCAACTAAGGCGAGGCCATATCCTCATGCTCTGCAATAGAAAGGTCAACTTCATGAGTCTCAGCCCCACAAACAAGATATTATGTAGAGCACAGCAAGCCTACAAGTTCTTATTGAGCCCTACAATATAAGGTATATGGGCTTGAGACAAAACTCTTTGGAGTCAGTGGAAAGACTCCTGTTGACTTCAATGCACTTTGCATCAGGCCCTTTGAGAGCATCGGATATCGGCTGGCTTGAATTTGTTCTGAAAATTGGACGGTGATCATGAAGTTCTCTTTGAGTGACTAAAGAGTCTTTACTTATTTAAACCATTGCTCGGAATCAAATAATCCAGTCACTTTTGTAATTTTTTTTTTTTTTTTTACAAAACAACAGAACAACAAGATTTTGCAATAACCTTATTTTGCCTGAATTCAAAGCATATGTGGATTGTGAAATCAGAAAGAGGCAAAGAAAAAAAGTTAGGAATAGGTCAGACTCAGGGGAAATTAACACTTGCACTGCCTTTCAAGTCTGGCCTGCAATTTTGTGTAATTATTCTCTAGCATTTTAACATATATTTCTTCTAGTAATACAAAATCAGCAAACTGCTGTTTTCAGAATCACATGGAAAAAAGTTGAAAGTCCATATGTCCATGGCATAGTGAAAATTATGATGAATGTATGTGATTACACTTATCAGGATTTTTAAAATCAAAAATGATCATAGCAGCTGTACATGGAGTTACATGTGAATATATCATTACCCTGAATGCAAGAACAACAGTATAGCTTCTATGACAGATTCTGCTAGTCTCTTAGTGAAGGAACTGATTTACTGTAATTCTGATTTCTTTTGACTAATTACAAGGTTACAGTATTTGTTTACATAACATATTTCTGTGACTTGAAATGTAACTTGATCCATTTCATATGATATGGAAAATTGCATATACCTTTAAGGTGGACAATTGGGTAGTAAAATGTATGACTTTGAGACCAGCATGGTGGTTTAGAGAATGTGCAATGTACTGCCACATGAGTTTCTGGACTATGACTATAGTGTGTTTGTACAGTGCTTTGTACAGAGTCTAGTCCATGACTGGACTCCTAGATGCTATCTCAATACAAATAATTACTAATAATGATAGTAACAACATTGCTCAGTTTGTCATTCACTGGACAACATGGAGTTGCCAGACATAGGATTGAGAGTGGGAGCTGTTTGTCCATCCCCCAAAATTCTTACACTGCATTTATCCTAGGCTACAAGTGGAGGAGTTCGAGAACAACCATCCCAATAGGGAGGGAGAAGGAAGAATCCAATCCTTCCTTAATTCCTTTTCTGTCTAGTGGAGTTTTAGCTACACATTTTACACAAAGAGGAAAACAGCACTATCATAATTATTTGTATATTATTTTCCATTTCTAATCACTTACGTCCCACGCAGACACTTGATGGTTCCAAAGATAAAATCTCTGTGCATGACTTCTTCAGTATCTATTGGGGGTGGAGGGAGGGGGAGAGGAGAGAATATCAAAATATGAATAAGATTTCGAAATACACCATCAGCAACTGAGATCACACCGAACAGTGAGACAAGAATGAACAATGCACATGTTTTTCACAAATGCAATGGGACAGAGTGCTCGGAATCAGCAACGCAACCGACACTCTGGTCACTGTTTAAACCAATTAGGCCACAGGGAGGGCCTGATTAAGGAGAGGAGTTCCTGATTACCATGTCGGATCGTGATTGGGCAGCTAATGAGCTAACTGGTCCATTAAGAAGAAGACCGGATCAAAGAGCACAGGAAGAAAGTGCAGTGGGGGAAGAAGCAGAAGAGAGAAAAAGTCTGATAGGCCCAGACAAAAGGGAGTTCACTGGGAAGAGAAGCCTTTTCTTCCCCTGCCTTTGAGGATGGGAGCAGTGGGTCCCCTGTCACATGCATATATTTTTTTAAAATGTACTGATTTCACATGTATGTGCTCTGTGAGAACACGATGCATGTTTCTGCAATAAAAATAAGGACCCGATCTTGCAAATTCTGACACACCTGTTTATTCTGTAATATTTCCTAAGCGTTGTACCACAGGGACTAATATATTAACTTGGGACTCTATTCAGAACAAATATTAATGTCTGGTTTTGTCCTTGGAATTTCTGTGCAGCTTCCTAAATTTATTTCCTATGGATCCTAATCCTAACGTACAATCCAAAAGTGCCTGATCCAAAGCCCAGTGAAGTCAATGGGAGTCTTTCAATGGGCTTTGGGTCAGTGTCAAAGCACATATACCAAGTTTTGGCATTAATCCCCATGCAGAGCAGAACAGGAATGCCCAGAACTCTCAAGGGTATTGGATTTTACGGGAGATTCTGCATTTCAGCTGAACCAGGCAGCCTTTTCTGCTACACCAACAAATCAACCAATGCTCACCCAGAGATGAGGGAGAGAATGATTCACATACAGAATGCTCGTAAATCTAGGGGAAGGTGCACTCAGCTGGGAGCCAGAAGACCAAAGTTTCTGATCTCACCTCTACTGACTGCTCTTTATATGTCTGTGCATCTCAGAGTCCTTTTTATTAACTAATGCTTTGTGTGTGACTCATTTCTAGGACAAGGTATCATCCCACATTTTACAAACAGGTTGACTGACAAGGCTAAAAAACAAGATCATTAAGGCAGAGCTAGGACTAGAACCCAGGTCTCTACGATGGCAGCCCTCAGTCTTACCCAACTCAGCCACCTAGCATATCTATAGAAAGTCTGGCTATCCTGTTGCAAGGCTGTTTGCAACTACCATGTTAACCATTAGTCAACACTCCCCCAGTCATAAATATAAAGGAAAGGGTAACCACCTTTCTGTATACAGTGCTATAAAATCCCTCCTGGCCAGAGGCAAAATCCTTTCACTTGTAAAGGGTTAAGCAGCTAAGGTAACCCCGCTGGCACCTGACCCAAAATGGCCAATGAGGGGACAAGATTCTTTCAAATCTGGAGAGGGAGGGGGACAAAGGGTTTGGGCTGTCTGTGCGATGCTTTTGCTGGGAACAGATCAGGAATGTAAGCCTTCCAACTCCTGTAAAGTTAGTAAGTAATCTAGCTAGAAAATGTGTTAGATTTTCTTTTGTTTAATGGCTTGTAAAATAAGCTGTGCTGGAGGGAATATGTATTCCTGTTTTTGTGTCTTTTTGTAACTTAAGGTTTTGCCTAGAGGGATTCTCTATGTTTTGTATCCGATTACCCTGTAAAGTATTTACCATCCTGATTTTACAGAGGTGATTCTTTTACCTTTTCTTTGAATAAAATTCTTCTTTTAAGAACCTGATTGATTTTTCATTGTTCTTAAGAGCCAAGGGTTTGGGTCTGTGTTTACCTGTACCAATTGGTGAGGATATTATAATCAAGCCTTCCCCAGGAAAGGGGGTGTAGGGCTTGGGGGAATATTTTGCGGGAAGACATCTCCAAGTGGGCTCTTTCCCTGTTCTTTGTTTAAAACTCTTGGTGGTGGCAGCATACTGGTTCAAGGACAAGGCAAAGTTTGTACCTTGGGGAGGTTTTTAACCTAAGCTGGTAAGAATAAGCTTATGGGGTCTTTCATGCAGGTCTAGGTCTGTACCCTAGAGTTCAGAGTGGGGAAGGAACCTTGACACCCTACCAGAGTCCAGAACCCAAGATTCCCAGTCTCCAGCATTCCACTGATGTCTAGCAAATACTAGTGTAAGTTGCTGTCAAAATGTTTGTAGCTGGTCCACAACCGAATAATTGTTCTCCTTTAGCTCAGGTGGTAGAGATCAGTGCTGGCATGTGACGTATACGCGTTCCAACACTACTGATGACTCACGAACAGAGGTCCTTCAAGTTCTACATGATGGAATCTGATTTTCCAGTGTTCTGTTTTTAAATGTTTAATTCATACCATGAAAAAAACATCCTTAAAACAGGTTTTATAGTTTAAAAACCAGGATTTTCTTGCAATTCTGGCAAGACATGCAAAGAAAACACAGGTATTACACATACTGGTCATTGTCACACATTTTGATTGCTTTTGTCACAAACAGGCAGGCTTAAGGGTTGACAGGTATCGTGACAGGGTCGGCCAGATGGCTACAGGAGAGTGATAGAAGGCAGATATATTAGCCCCAGGTTGAGTAGGTCCCTTTTCCCTGGGTAAGGCAACAGGGAAGGTTCCAGAACAATCAGGAATTTTCTGGAAACAATTAAGACAGACAGGCTGATTAGAACACCTGAAGCCAATTAAGAAGCTGCTAGAATCAATTAAGGCAGGCTAATCAGGGCACCTGGGTTTAAAAAGGAGCTCACTTCAGTTTGTGGCATGCATGCGAGGAGCTGGGAGCAAGAGGCGCTAGGAGCTGAGAGTGAGAACGCGTACTGCTGAAGGACTGAGGAGTACAAGCATTATCGGACACCAGGAGTAAGGTCCTGTGGTGAGGATAAAGAAGGTGTTGGGAAGAGGCCATGGGGAAGTAGCCCAGGGAGTTGTAGGTGTCGCACAGCTGTTCCAGGAGGCCCTCTAGACAGCTGCATTCCACAGGGCCCTGAGCTAGAACCCGGAGTAGAGGGCGGGCCCGGGTTCCCCCCATATCTCCCAACTCCTGGTCAGACACAGGAGGAGTTGACCTGGACTGTGGGTTCACGAAAACGGCCCAACTGAGGGCTGCTGTGAATCTCTGAGGCGAGCAAATCTGCCAATAAGCGCAAGACCCACCAAGGTAGAGGAGGAACTTTGTCACAGTATGGAAACACAGGTTTTCCTACATGCCCTGAAAGGATGATAAAAAAAATCACCCAAATGAGCATGTTCAAAGAGAACATTAATCCATACAGGAGAAAAAGTTATCAGTGGATAACAGCCACATTGAGACAAATTTCAACATTTTTACTCCTTCTATCTGCCTGAGCTCCAAATATCATCATTCAAAGGCTGTGGATCATGAGAGATCAACGGTTATTTTGCCTGTTTGTGAAAAGGACACACATAACCCACCTTCCTGGCTATTTGCCACAAACAGGGTTTTATCTCAGGAATGACAAACTATTTTCTTTCTCTCTTTTGGCACACACAAAAACAGCATGAAAACCAACCATTCTTGACCACTTGGCGAGGGCTTGAAAAATCCACTTCCTAGTGGTATCAGCCACTGTGCTCCTGTGTCAAGGAGCATGAGACACTATTCCAGTATCTATCACAGTCACAGATAAATTTCCTGCAAAAGAAATGGTCCTGGAAGTTCTCTACAGTCCAGTCATATAAACCCACTGTTGCCTAGTCTGTGTCTACACTTAAAATTCTACAGCTGCCACTATGCAATGTGGACACTAACTATAACAACAGGAGGGGCTCTCTCTTTGCTGAAGGTAGTGCACCTCCCTGAGAGCTAGGTCGACAGAAGAATTCTTCCACCTGCCTTGCGTCTACAGAGGGGTAGGTCTCACACCCCAGAGAGAGGTGGCTATGGCAATGTAAGTTTTCAGTGTAGACCCGCCCCTAGTTCTTACTCCATGAGACAAAGCCCCAGCCAGCTCATGAGCAGACACCGTGCCAATCCATCCATAGGCATCCAAAAGACCACAAAAGTGTCTGTAGGTATTGAGTCTTTAATCCTATGTTTAACTGAATCATAAATCTAGCTCTGACATGGGTCCAATTTTGTGACCGCATACAACGAGCCTGCCAAGTCACGTGGATTTGGTAATATCTTTTACTGGACCAACTTCTGTTGGCAAGAGAGACAAGAAGTTGGTCCAATAAAAGATATTACGTCAACCGCCTTGTCTCGCTAATATCCTAGGACCGATACAGCTACATTGTTTAAGTCGGGTGGACGTCATTCAGATACAGTCTCCTCAACACCTAATATTTTTTTTTGGACCACTCAATGGTAGATTAAGTGGAAACCGCAAGAATCAGTCAGTCAAAAGTACAAGCTGGTTCTGCCAGGCTAAGCAGGATTACAGTCATGGAAGGGGAGAGACATATCGAGCCCCCAACATGTTCATATGTTGCAAGAGATAAATCTATTACTACAGTATCTAAGCACCTCACAACCAATAATCGACTTTATTATCCTCACAACAGCCCTGTAAGTTAGGGAGGTACCATCCCCAGGTACCAGAGAAGCAACGGGGGCACCAGGTAGATTAAATAACCTGCCCAAGTTCTGCCTGACTAGGAATTGAACCCAGCCTTCCTGAATCCCATTCTGGTGCCATCTTCACTCAGCCATACTATGTAGCAATTTTCTCAGTGTGTAGCCAGTTAATCTCATCCTCTTAAATCCAATATACATTTAAATTGGGTTTCACAGTTGTGTAACAGTAAATTTGGCAAGGAAGAGCTCCAGTTTTGTTCAATGATTAATATTCATTACAGCAGCCAAAAAGCTGCTCTAGCTTACGCCAGCTGCCAGTGGTCCTAAGAGACCTGTTACAACAGCCAAGGATTGTCAGAGCACACCAAAGGCCCTGCCACACCCACTAAACTGGCTTCAGGCAGGCAGAGTGATGCAGGAACAGCAACACTGGCTCTACACCATCAGAAGAGTCTCATCACCGATGATCCTTCTTTGCTGGCTACCCTGGCTTTTAGGCTTTGCAATGGTGATGCAGTGCAAAGTGACTGTTGCACAGGGAAGAATCTGGGTCTCTTTTTTTCTTGTTCCAATACAGAGCCATCAAATTAAAAACACATTTGGTCCCACAATAGCAGCAGCAAGCATGTGAACACTTCCAACTCCGTTCATCTCAGTGACTTCTGGGCACATTCTGCCTCCTACTAACTCTACTCACCTCACCCAGGTGTGGACTTGAAAAGGTGGAGACCATTTAAACGGGATTATTATTGAATATGGGCATTTTTCCCTTTTTCTTTTAGAAAAAAAAAAGTGAGGAAATGAAATAAAGCATGGTACTCCTTAAGTTAAAAATTCACGGTAAAAGCACTGTTTTTTCTTATAAGGAAATTTACTCTCATGAATAGGCCTATTTAAGTCAATTGGACTATTCATCTGCTTAAAGTTAAACACATGTCTGACTGTTTGCAGGGTTGGGGCCTTGTATACTAAAGGTCGGATCTTCAAAAGTGCTCAGTATTGGCCTAACCCTGCTCTCATAAGAGTCAATGGGATTGTTACCAGAAACAATGGGAGAAGGATTGGGGCAACACATAAGAACAGCCCTACTGTCTTCCGACAACGGCCAATGCCAGGTGTCCCAGAGGGAGTGAACAGAACAGGTGATCATACTGCACTTTTGAAAATCCCAGCCTACAGCAATTCGTCAAGATTCTCTCCGTGTGCTTGTGCATCTGGCACCTTTAAGTCAGAAAAACTCCCTCCCTCACACCTCCTTTTAGGTTTTGTTTTTATTACTCCACCCTGTTTGCTGGTGGTTTCTATTGCTGCATTCCAGACCCAGGACCAAGCGGGGACAATTACAAAATAGCTGCATGTGCCAATTTCCTTTTTTTCTTAAAACCGAAAAGCACAAAAGCAGATATGGATAAAGATACGGCTTAGAGAGATTTATCAGATCTGAGGCACAAAAAATGAGTGTTAGTAAAGAGTTCAGGCTATGTTCACCCCCTTGGCACCAGCTATTTCACAATTCCAACAGTAGATGTCCTGCTGGGACAATCTGACTCCAAGTGTGAAAAGATTTTTTTTTTTTTAAATACTGTCATTAGAAGTAAACAGTTGCCTTGACACAAAATTTCCATAACTTAAACTATTCTTTTCTTTCACTTGGCTTGAGAAAGCCCCCATTCTTCCCCAAGAGCTTCAAAAGTTCTTGGCAAAGACACGTCTGGGTGTGCACGATTCCTCAACTTTATTTCTTAACTCTCGATATGAAGGCCAAGTGGTTTCCTAAAGGATAAAACCTGCATGGCTCGCTTTGACTTGCAATGTAAAGGTACTTAACCTTGCTGTCTCTAGGACATTCAAACTAGGCTGTTCCCAACCTTCAAAAATCTTCAGTCCCTAATGGCCTGTGCTAAAAAAAGTAACAGCATTACAGAAAACTACTTTATCATCCCTAAACTTCCTTCTGTGAAGCAACAATCACCTCACATACACACCCCTGAGGAGCAGAATTTAAAAAAAAAGAAAAAAACCGCCCTGTAATCATTTGATATTACAAACATATGGGACCTCACTGGAAACAGAAACATCAGCCTATTGTCTTTCCTCAAAAATAAGTTTTCCCTTCCTGCTTCAATTCTCCCATTTTACCAGAAATCTGGTCATTCCTTCACAGCAATACTTACACACAGGGCCAGATTCCCCATCTTCCACAGAGTGGAAGTGAGAAGGATCATCCAGGTAACGGGGCAAATCCTGCTACTCCTACCCATGAACATGAGCAGTGCCAATGACTTCACGGGGCTGCTCATCTAAGTGTAAGGCAACTGGACTAGCCATCATAATGGGAAAAAGAAAATGTCTTCAAAGATAGGCAAGTCACACTAATTCTGTCACACTCAGGAGAGAGAGAGAGAGAGAGAGAGATTTGCCCCTTAAAAGGATGTATGGGAATGTCTTATCCTTTCTTTCCCCCCACCCCCGACTTTTGTCTCTGCCCCCCACTCTTTTTTCTGGTTCTCTCTCTTCTTCATCCTTCTCCAGTGTTATTTCATAGAAGTCAACAAAGCGCACCTACACTTCACTAAAATGCTCATGCCTTTCCTTTTTTAAAAAAAATATCTAAATACTGTCAAACTCTTTGATCCAAACTAGGTTTGATAATTTGTCTCCTTGGTGCCCCATCCATTGTTAGGTATGCACAGGGAACCTGAGCCAAATCCCAATTACTTCCATTGATTTCAACGGACTTTGCCTAGCCCCTTAAGAAATACATCCTCCCCCACAGGCCAGGCTGCAGATCTCCCTGCAGGGCTCACACTGAAGGCCAGAGCCTGTAGTAGTCCCCAGCCATATGGGATATCAATGGACAGAGGATATGCTAGCCGTAGATCCACACAGAACTCCCACACCTTAACTGGCCCTCCCTTGTCCCACAACTAAACACTCCTGCACCTCCCCACACAGGGAACCCCGACACAGGCCTTGAGCAGTCCACCCAAATCCTCCTCCCACCTCAAATAGGGTAGGATTTTCCAAAGCACCCAGCATTGGCCTACTTTACTCTCATTCAAGTCAATGGGAGTTTTACCATAGACTTCACAAGGAGCGGAGTTTGGCCAACACAGAGTGCTTATTGAAAATTCCTCCTGCAGGTGAACCACGACGGTTTTGCTACACCTGGAATTCTCTCGGACCAAGGAGGATGGGCAGGATTTGCCCCATAGTGAATGACCTGAACTGTGTTTTTGCATTTTCGCCCATTGCTCCAATTTACCTGAAAGAGTGTAACGTGCAAATGAACAGATAAATAGTTTCATTCCCCTTTTTGAAAAATCTATTCTGAAACTCACTTGTTGTGGAAAACTCAGGCACAACAGAAAGTGCAATAGGTCCGCAACACTGCGATGCCACCGTCAAAAGACAATCCGTAATTTTGAAGTCCATTCTTTCCTGGCTCAGGACAATGAAGCAGAATGATTTTGTGCTGCAAATTCATTATTTACAAATTCACTGCACACAATTCAAGTTGACATAATTACTATATAAGGTCATCCTTGAATAGGACTCTGCTTGAATAAGTACTCTGCCGACTTACAATAAATTCAAACAACTGTAAACTTCCTTGATATAGTTGCATGCAGGGGAGAGACTCAAGGAGCTGATGTCATCTATTCTACTTCCAGAGTTCCATGCCATATACAGAGCCCTATTTTCCCCTGCACATAAAGGCCTTGCATCCAAGGAATTCCCTGACTGCCAGCTGCCCCACAAACACATATTTTCCCATAGCCCAGAGTGTAGAATCAAGTAGAGACTCACTATTCCCTTTAGCCCCATTCCCTCCAGCCCTGTCCCCACTCATGGAAATCTTCTAGGATCTGGAGGAGCACCTCCAGGGTACTCCATAGACGTACATGCAGCTCTTGGACCCCGGCCTGAATACAGGGGCACAGGCTGCTATCGAAGTGGAGGGGATGGTAGGGACTACAAATATCAGAGCGGGGAGCTTATACCACAAACTTTCTGCATAAGCTAAAATTTCAGGAAATTCGGGGATTTCCATGGCTCAACAAACTAACTTCTTCATTTTTCCTGCACATAATGCAACGTTTTCTTTTCCCTTACGTACAATTTTAAGAAAAGAAAAAGAAATGGCACTAACAAGACCTGTGCCCATCACCCCTCTGATCACTCTGCCCCCCCCCCTCATCTCTTTTTAAACTGTAAGTTCTTGAGTGCAGAGACCATGCTACCCTATGCATGCCCAGACAGATTATCGCACACTAGGGCCTTGATACTGACTGGAGTCTTTGGATGCTGCCTCAATATAACCACCACCACTTGTGGGGACATAACATGCATTCACTGGTTGACGATAGGAAATACATCACCAGGTCTGATCCGCAGTCGGATTTTGCAGGGCAACAAGACAATTAAAGGGCCTGATCCTCATTTAGACGTGTTGCACCATTCTGTAAATGTGAAGGGGTTCTAAAGTGAGGGTAAATGTACTTTACACCCACTTTAAGCAGCCGTAGGGATTATCTACATGCGGGGGGTGTGATATGCTCTAAACGGGTGTGATTTCTAAAGCGCACTAACATGTTGTGCTTTAACCGGCCGGTGTAGACCCTGCTGGTGTGCTTTAACATAGTATTGTTTGCAACAGCACTACATTAAAGTGCACTAAGGAACCTTTAGTGCACACCAGCAGGGTCTGCATGGACCAATTAGCCCACTTTAGAAACCATGCCCTTAGTTATCATGAGAATTGGGTCCTCCATGAAAATGGTCAGGGCTTTAAACATTCACTTGCCCATTCACCAGCAGCGAGCAATAAACGTGCCATGACAAGTGAGCAGTTAAAACCATCTACTTCTGCAGAATTAAATCTTCATTGTTGAAAACGATTACGTTTCTACCCTCGATGGCTGGAAGATAACCTTCCAATGTCAGCCAATGCAGGGAAGTCTTCCTGAATCTGCAAACTATAACAACAAGCACTTCCGCTGCTCCTCCTCCCATCTCACAAAAAAAGAAGCAGAGTGAGATTAACAAGGATGTGATCAGTTTCACACAGCTATTCAGAGTTGTAAATCAGAACAAAGAATCACATCAGTGTCACTCTGAGCAATAGCACAATCAGCAACAGGAACTATTCATGGGAGAAAAGGACCCAAACCATGAAAGAGAGGTTGTGTATCTGAGAACCCGACCCAGAGACACATCTGGCAGAAGCCAGGAAGCTGGGAGTAGTAGGAACATCCCCTGCCCTTCTCCCAAACACACACAATTTATTTGGCTGAGCAGGTGAACAGCAAATTCCTTGTCCTTTCCAGCAGCTAAAGGATGCATTTTAAAGAATTTTAAATATTAGCAGACTAACACAGCTGCTACTCTGAAACCTGCCATTTTAAAGAATAGCATTATCACTGCGATCTTAAAAGCAAACAGCATCAATACATCACATGTTCAGCGTCAAGAGAGAGACACTGCAGAGATCTCAAGAGACAGTTCGAGGCAACAAAGCTGGAACTTTCATGAAGTCACATATGGCCATTAAGTGAATGGATAATCTACAAAATAGTTTTCACAGTCAGAAGTGTTTATTAGTAATAAGGGGCTAAGCACTTCTGAGTCCATACGGTTTATCAGAGTAAAGATATGCAAGATAACCCATGGGCACATGAGCACCAACTCATCTCTGCTGTAACTCCACTGACTTCATAACATTACATCAGGACTGAACGATGGGAATTCTCCTATCGACCTAGCACTGTCTGCACCGTGGGTTAGGTTGGTTTACCTGCATCCCTCTGAGACATAGTTATAGTGACCTAATTTGCTACTGTAGACCAGGCCTCAGTTGTGCTGTTATGGTTCAGTCCAATTTTGCCTCTCAGCCAGGAGGTTGGGAGTTTAGGTCCTGATCTAGCAGAACACTTAACCACATACTTAACTTTTAGCGTGTAAACAGTCCCACTGACTTCACTGGGAATACACACTGGTTTAAAGTCAAGCACATGCTCAGGTGCCTTGCTGGATCAGGGTTTTAAAGTCATATGCCAAGACTAAGGTGCACACCCAATTCTGTCATAGAAGTGCAGTACTTCGGATGTGCTCAATTTTAAGAAACAGTGTCCCTTGTATGGCCACTACATAGAATAATCTATCTAATATTATTACAAGCTTGTCTGATCTGGGTTTACTAACTCGTTAATACATAGGCTTTTGGTAATCAGACTCTTTTGGACTGTGACCGACTGCTTAGTTTTTTCTCTCTTTTTTTAAGAAACTTTTTCTGTTCTGGAAAGTTGATAAGTTGAAAGTTCCACAGTCGTAGTTTATCACGTCTCGTTCTCAAGTAACTGCAGCTGCAGCCAAGACAGAGGAGGGTTATGTGCAGGAGAAGTTCAGCTCCTTCAGGGATATCTGAAGCTCCGTGCAAGTTCACAACTAGACATTATTTAAAGCCTCTGAAAAAAGCCCAACAGCTATGTCAGCCCTTGAATTTGGGGGCAATTCCTTTCTACTGAACTGGTTTCCAAATAAGCGGTTTATAAGTACAGTAGTTAGACTGGATGTCTGCAGTGTGTAGCTCTACACAGTTTCTGCTCTAACCCTTCCTGTTCCGCAGCCTCGTGTTTACCTCACTGTACACTTTATAAAGCAGCACAGTGGTTAGCCATTCTACTTCATTCATATAGGATTTAATTCAATCAGAGGCATTTGACAGACACACAGTCAGTTCTTGACCCTGTACACTGAACCCAGAGGAGCCTAAAGCTGAGTAAATTAAAAACAGTACCATGTTTGGTTAAAAATATTTCAGCTGGGGGTGGGGGAAAACACCTACACCAATAATCATATTAGCAGTTGCATAAAAACAGAAGCTGAACTGACGAGCTATGAAAAGGCAGCCCAAGTAAAATAGAGATCACCATTGCTTCTAGCCTTTAGGAACTCCCCTCTCAGCCACCTCTTTGTGCTACACTTGCCTCATTTCAGTCTTGTCACAGCCTTGACGCTGCTTGGGCAAGCACCTTCTCCTCTGGATCCCCTGTTGTCTGCAACAAGCTGCTACTATCGCTTCCCCTCATACCAGTGTAAATCACGAATAATTGCACTGACATCAGTGTATATTGGGGTAAGTGATATGAGAACCGAGGCTTCTCTCTTTTCAGATCCTAGCTAAACACAACTATTTTCCCCTTTGCTAGTTCCTCTTAACGTTCTCTCCCTCTGCTGCTGTTATACATGTAACAGAGCAACTAGATAGTTTGCAGTAAAACTGTGAAGTATTTCAGGTACAAATTCTTATGAAAGGTACTACATAATGTGATTGTACTGCATGGTATTACACACCCTGCTAAAAATATCTTTTCCTGTCACTGTTTCAACACATTTCATGTTCAGGGGCCCTTAAGAAAACAGTACATTAGCAACAACTTGTGATCGACATAACTGTACATTGACAATTAACAAAATATGTTAAGTGTCAATTCATTTCACGGCATCATTTGATTTTGCTTAGCCCCAGTCTGCAGTTCAAAAGTTTTGGCAGCCGCTAGCACCATAAATCATAACTCTCCTGGCATCTGTTCCTCCCATAAAACTACACATTGAGTTCAGGATTCTGGGCAGGTCATCAAACACAGCTGGATTCTTTTCAGAGCAACCGTATCAATTTTCAAGTCTATTTAATGTTTTGAAAACAATAAATGGGATGGGCACACAAGAGATTTGTTTCCCTGAATTAAGAGATTAGCATACCACAGATTATTGGAGGAAGAGCTCGGAGAGATTTTAGTCACACTCAGCACATCAATATTTTGAACAATGCAAGCTTTTCAAGATTCCTGGTGGGTGGGTGTTATTCACTGCAGATTTATTTCTAATCTACACCTCCATTTGTCTTCATTATCGCTCACTGGAAAATGGAAGCCGCTCCCCAGGGAGACTGGCCATTACTGTTTTCAAAGGAAGCCAACAGCTTGATAGGCGAAACTGTGTGGAAAACAACATAACTAATGCATCTTAAGTACAATTATATTCTTGCTGTACATTCACAATCAATTTTTGAAAGAAAAAAAAAAGACCACTCGTTACAAATAACCTAAATATGCATGTGAAGTTATGTTGACATTGCAGCATAGTAACTTTCACTAAAGTCACGCCCAGCAATCCGTGTGCAAAAACATATTCACGGAATGATTAACTCCTGTTCACTGCACTTGCAGTTTAGGGACCCTGGAGTGCTGCCTACCACGCCCTCCTAGCCAGTCTTGTGTCCGTTCCCTGCAAAAGCCTAATTCTGAGCCCAAACAAAAAAAGCACAAGGAATACGGTAAGTGCCAGTTTACCCGTGTACACTATTCCCAAGAGTGACCAATATAAGAAAATGTCAACCCACTAAAGCAGAGGTTATGGTGTTCTGTAGGAATGCTATGTATACGAACAGTGAGCAAAACACAGCTGAGTATTAGTGGGTCCATACCGAAAGCAGCGCTATGAACCATGACAAAATACAAACCAAATTAAACTATGAGAAGTGCTTCGGTCACGTCCGTAGTATGGCATATGCACAGAAGCCAAGACATTTAGAATTTAAACTGGAACCCTCTTCATAGCTTCCCGTCCCGAGCCCACATTGTACAAAACATTCATCCATACAACGATGGCTTTGTTGACTGATTCCGTGATAACATGTTTCAGGGTACATCGCACATATTACAGAGAAAATATCCATA
Organism: Chelonia mydas; assembly: GCF_015237465.2. NCBI lineage: Eukaryota > Metazoa > Chordata > Testudines > Cheloniidae > Chelonia > Chelonia mydas. Next base: position 17,256,877 of record NC_057852.1, read on the forward strand.
AAGGAGAATAAAACATAGGCGGGGAAGGGGCCAGGATCCAACCTGCCAACAGCCAAGGCAGGGGGAGTGGTGCAAAGGTGGTACAAAAGGGAGCCTTCGCAGTTCGCTGCAATCACTGGGTGCCGGGCATAAGTCAAAGCAGCCTGGAGGCTGCTTTAAGCTACATCAGCTCCCAACAGACTGAAAGGGGAGCCAGAGTAGGCTTAGCACATCTCCTTCCCTCCAGCCACGCCCCCTACGCTGCCAGCATAGAGGAGGTTGGCCTAGGAGTCATTGTGTTGATTCTACAACACTGGAGCATCCCTACTAGTTGAGGGTGACCCTCCTATGGCTTGTTACATTGTTTCAATCACCTGCCTGCAGCACAAAGCTGCCGCGCTGTCCAAGAACCTGCCCCGCAATCCAAAAATGTAATGTTTAAACGGCTGCAAATCTCTCTTAGCATCTTATCCTATGCTGAAACATCAGGCAATAGTAAGGCTGTTAAATTCAAATCCTTGGAGCTTCATCCCAACTATACAAAATTAGTGTGGGTTAAATTCATTTCCAGCTACACTGTTTTCTCTCACAGCGTCGGACAAGCCAGACTGGATTGAGCCAAACCATGTTAGAACCAAGTTTACAAATGTGCTTAATCCAGGTTCTAAAATGGTTCAGCCTCATTCTCACTGACTGGTTAAATTGAGACTGTGTTTAACCCAGGTCTCCATGTGGTTTTCACATGAGTCACAGAAGGCCTCACTGGCGGACTTTCTTCAGCTTAGTTGAAATAATATTTTCACAACTGTAAGGTGGGGAAAAGAATAGAGAATTAAATATAAGGGGGAAGAGGTGCAACACACAGCAATGGGTTAATATACTAGCCTTTCACCTATGGAGACTTTGGCCCTGAATCTACAGAGACTTATGGGCTTTTACATATTGACTTTGGTGGGACTACTCACGATGTGTAAAGTTAAGTAAGTGAATATGTCTTCACAGGATCAGGGCCCTAGTGTTGAATTCAGCCCTGGTATAAGGGGGTGCACCTCTAAATTTATCCCTAGAGTTCCAAAGGGAAGATAAACATTTAATTCTAAATTACTTTGCTTTCTCGACTTTAATGGGACTTATACCCTCTCTTGCCATGGCCAAATTTGGCTTCAAAGATAAAAATTCATTGTAAATCATAAAAGTAAATGAGTACTGTGGCGTACATGACCTAATTTACCATGGTCCACCGTACACATCCGCACGTAGGACCTGTAAGTGTAAGTATGTGCCTTACGTTTTACAGCAGATCTTGTTTCTGGCCAGGCTGCGCTCTTCCCCACTCCAAATAATTGTTAATCACTTGAAAACAAAAGATCTGACTTGGTTCTTCAGTGTAGCATTTTGCAAAGTCAAGAGCCTAGCACTTTGAATTTAGCTCCCTTTTAAAAATGCGTGAGCCAGACCAAACACTGCAGCCCGTGCAAGGTGAAATTCTGTATAACTTCTGTGGGATAGTCAGCACTCAGATGTCAGCAGAGTGCTAAAACAAGCCCCAGCATCTCCCATTTGTGCCCCAGGATGTGTCTTTGCCACTTATTACCTACTGTGCAAATATGGTGTGGAAAGCAATCAGGCAACACGGCCACACAACACTAAATGTTAGACGCTCAATCCAAATTAATTTGAAACTTATCAAGTGTATTCATGGTGAAACACCATTTTGACATTACACTCAAGTAAAGCCGTAGAAAAGCAACAGCAGAAATCACAAACACTGTGGGACCTACTTTTTATCTTCTGCCAAACATCTGTACTCTCAAAGGGCACCAAATACTCAATACAATTACAGCTATTTCCTGAGGTTACATTAGTGTAGCGTGTAAACCAAGAGGAAGTTAAAAAAGGTGGGGGAGAAGGCTGCCTTCCCCTCCCCCACCTAAATGAAAAAAAATGAAAATACATGGGACGAGTGGACTGCATAAAACAACCAGTGATGTAATATCATAATATTAGTGAGGTTATTCTAATTATACAGTGTCTAAGCAATGCCTCATTTTGCAATTACTTAGTAGAGTAGAAAGAAAAGGAGTACTTGTGGCACCTTAGAGACTAACCAATTTATTTGAGCATGAGCTTTCGTGAGCTACAACTCACTTCATTGGATGCAACTAGTAGAGTAGATATAGATTACAAAACTGCAGGTCATAAGGGATGCATATTTTAACAGAATCAGTCTTTTCCTCCAAATTAAAAAAACAACCTTACTTATGAAACATTACTTATTACAAAGGCCATGACAAATTCTTAGCTTCAATAGCAGAAGGGAACTTAAAAAAACATTCTTAAGGAAAGTCTAACCTTAAAAAACAACTCATCACTAAGGAAACTCTAACTATACTTCAGATGGACTTCTGAATGCTTCATTTTGTGAAAACAATTTACAGCATCCGTTATGTAATGTAACTGATAACAGTTTAGGGATATCTGACAAGTCAAATCCAAATCATAAGGCACGCAACGGGCATACACACGAAAAAAAATTGGAAGCTTGTCAGTTATGGTACTGGCTTATCAAGCTCACTGTTCTACATGAGAACATTATATGATTTGTAATATGTCAGGGAATGTAAAATTAAGGGCTGTACAATACTGAAGAGTAGCGCAGAAAGCATTCGATTCCAGGCCATTGAGTCTCTTTAACAACTGCATGCAATAATTCCCAAAACTATCTCCTCGTCATCTCCATCACATGGAAAACCATAGCACAATGTTAGTTCTAAAGCTTGCACCAAGTGCAGCAAGAGTATTAGACCATCCATGTGGATTAAGGAAGAGACTGATCTAATCGGAATAATTTTTTTAATGACAACTTGTTGCTTTTCTTTCTTCACCCTGCCCCTTAAAGTTTAAACATTTAATTGCTCGCTTCCTGGCTTCCCAGTACAGAAACCAAGCATATTTTCCTTCTACAGGAAATGTTCCAATTAGGAAGATTTGTAATTGGTAATCAGCTGTTTCTTTAAGTTGATTTTGCTCTTGAAAAATGTTTCAGGGCTATGAAACGTCAAGGCTATCCTTAGCGGCATGCACTTCACTGACCTCTTTCAAAACCTGTGCTTTCTACTTCTCTGCAACTAGAAAAACAGGGCAATTATTTAAATAAATTCTGGAGTCAGGAGCTAGGTGGACAAGTTAGTAAGGGCACTAGCTTTTCACCTGGATTGGGGTGAGATGGCTTTGGTCACAAGTGACAACTACCTTGAAACAACCTTGTCTCAACTACTGTGTCTGTACTACAGAACTGAACTGCATATAACTGAACCAGTTGGATTAGAAACCGTGTATATACAAATGGTTCAATGCAGTCACACTAGCCATACAGATTCAGTTTAAAACTACTTGTGTTTCCACCAAGGCTATGCTGAACCATTCATTTTCACCTGAGATGTTCACAGGCTACCCATCCTATAGATCATAGCACATCCGCCCACGTCAGCTGATTCTGGGCAGATCTGGCAAAGTGATTGTGGGACAACAGTGGAAATTCACTAATCTACAATTACTTTGGCACCAAAACAATTCAGATTAGATGGAAACAGTTCTTAGTCCAGCTAAAAGCAAGTCTGGTCAAAATGGTCCTTGGAACTCGTGGGAACACTTTTGTGCACAAAGGTGAGGTGTTTCACAAGTGCTCTTGGGGTGAGAGGTGTTCTTTAAATGGTAAATGTCTCCATGGCACACAAGACTTAAGAACTGGGAGTCAGGAAACCTGAGTTCTATTTCTAGCTCTGCCACTGATGATGTCTATCTTTGAGCACTAACCCCACCTCTCTGTGCCTCTGCTTCTCCTCCCAGCCTTTCTCTATCTTGTCTATCTAGACTGTAAACTCTTTGGAACAGGAACGCTCACCAAGAGTTCAATACCATGCCAATGGGGGCCCTGATCTGGACTGGGACTTCTAGGTTCTACCGTAATAATTAAAATAACAACTGTGGATATGTGTAAGGAAAGAAGTGTTCAAGGCACATGTTAAGAGGTGTTATATAATTTGGCTGCATAAGCAATATTTTACACAGCTATTTTCCTTCAGATCTTCTCACTAATCTAGGTTATAACTTAATGGTAGAAATGTATTCTTACACAACCATTTATTGATATAAGATGAGGAAGAGTTTGACTGAAAGCATTAATTAGATATCCTTTTCTGCTATTCAAGTGAATGTGAATTATAGAGGGGGGTTTTATTGACTGGTCATTGCAGTCAGATCAGGCTTTATCCCCATAATAAATGAGAGTTGTACCAGAAAGAGCTTCTACAATTAAGCCATAAGCTTTTATAGCAGTGCCTGCTAACACCACTTTAGCTAAGGGCTGTCAGCATGTCCATTATGAACCCAGTTTTTCACAAGATTATAACTTGCCTATAAAATTTTGCTCCAAAAAGAAAGTTGGCAAACCAGATCTCTGCCTCAGGGAGCATTAATACCTTTGAACTTATAATAAAGATGCTTTAAATACAGTATTGTGTGTGTATCGGTATATATGAGCCTTGAAAATTGCATGGCAATTTTACCAGTCCAGGCATAAGATCTGTTCTTATGTCTTTTTCCATTGTTACTGATTAAAAAACAAAAACCCAGCACTAATAGTATTTTATTCATCCATCCAAAAAAAAAACCAAAAAACAAAAAAAACCCACCTCCACGAGGGGCGTAGCTCCCAGCGCTGGTGCACTGTCTACACTGGTGCTTTACACCGTTGAAACTTGCTGCACTCAGGGGGGTGTTTTTTCACACCCCTGAGTGAGAAAGTTGCAGCGCTCTAAAGTGCCAGTGTAGACAAGCCCATAGTCAAGAAGTGCTAACAGGACCAGATGCTGATAGCATGGTGCATATAGAGTTACCTACTACCCAACAAACAGCCCCACTAATTTCAGAGGGACCACTGGCAGAGTAAAATACCACCCAGTGAGAGTAAGGGCATGAGAATCTGGCCCACATTATTTCACTCTATTAGCAACACTCCATAAATCAATCCCTCCAGGCTCTCCCACTCCCAATTATGTTTGTTGCTCTTTGCTGAACAATTTGTCAATATCATTTCAGTCGTGTGGTGTGCAGAACTGACTGCAAGACTCAAGGCACAGCTCCGCTAGAGCAGTATATAGACAGACTATTACATATATATATAAATTGTCATCTTAATTTTGCATTTCAAGCCTAATTTTTGTGTTTTCTGAGAAAGCTACAATTTTCTCTTAATGGGGTGGGTTTCATCCCATGCTAAATGGACACGGTCCATTTAGAATCTATTCAGTTTTAAAAGATTCAGTTAAAAGTTGTTTATAAATAATTCATATGGTTTGACAATCATGTTGGACTGTTTTTCAAACTATGTTTTTCTCTCCCTTCTTCCTGTATGAAAGCCCCGAACTTACCCTACAGGGGAAACAGTAAAATTGACTATACACAAAATAATCAATTAAAACAACAGAGACAAATATTTCTCTCTCTAATCTGCTTCAGTTATAATAATCTCAGATACAACCTGTTACAGCAGAAAAATTTTCAGAGAGAGGGGGTTTTTTAAGCTGTTTCCCTTGTAGTGTCTGTTAAGTATCAAGTTCCTGTAGCCTTATCTGATAAGTGTTTGGAGTTGTTTTAAACATGAGAGAATATTTTACTTCCCACATTATGCACTGTTAACTCATAATATGAAAGATAAGTGATGTCTAATTATAGTTGGTCACATACTTTAGTGAAGTTACTAAAGAGAAATCCATATTTTAAAACGAATGTCACTTTTAAAAGCGTACTCTGTTTCAATTCTGCTCTCAGAAAGAGCCATGCAACTTCCACTCACTGCACCCAAATCAGTGGGAGTTCTGCATGCACATGTGAAGATAGAATCAGGACCCTTTTGTTTATTTTGTTTTTCAGAACCAGCTTTATTCAAGCAATTTAGATCTCAAGACCACATGCTCAACTGTGCACAGTGTATGTAATGGAACATTCCACAAACGCCGGCGAAACTCAAAACGTGAGCCATTCTGCAAGCTGGAGAAAAATCTAGACAAGGTCAGATTGGTTTAAGGTTTGGGGTGCAGCCTCCCAATCATGTGGGCCCCGAGGAACAACAAGCAGGGAGAGACCCACTCCCATGCAGGCCAAGATGTCCAAGGACTGCTGCCTCCTTGCTGGCCCCCTTCCTTTGAGATCTTTGTCACCTTCCCGCTCTGGAAGAACAATACAGCAGTGGAGCGGAGTCCCCAGTAAGTACACCGGCAGCCGGGAAGATGGTCCGAGCAAAGTGAATTCCGTTTTCAAACAGATTTGATTTACAATTGGATTATCTACTAAACTAACAGAGGCTCAGCCAGGGAGGACATCTCAGTGAGCGCCTGTTCCCCCGCTTGCCCCATAAGCCTGCAGAACCCCAACCCTGTGGAGCTCCAGCACAAGATCTTCTTTGGGAATACTAGGCTTTGGGGGGGAGGAAGGGAGGGAAAGAGATTGAAATGTAGGGCGCATCTGGCTCCCAGCTCTGTGCTTTAATCACTAGAGCCTGCTGCTTCTTCTCAGTAGACTGCTTCCACAACAATGTTCATTTCAGAATCAATTGAACCCATTAAGAAAATAGAGCTAAAGCTGTAAAATTTCCAGATGTGTATAAATAGGAATGTTTGAAATACAACTTTTTTTTTTTTAGAACAAGCTTGATTCTTATGCGACTTCATGAAGAACAGTTGTACTTGTGGTTGAGATTTTTCAAAGTTGCATCTAAGGGATCTGGATACTCAATTCCGATTCATTTTAATGGAAACTGGGCACCATGATCTCCTACGGAGCTTTGCTTGGGGTTTTTTGTTTTTTTTTGTTTGTTTGTTTTTTTAAGGACCTGGACTACTTCTCAAGCACATACTGAAGTCCCATTGAAGTGTTCTAAGTTAAATGCTTCCTGAATCAGGACATGGATCCTCCAATGTACTAGCCATCTCCTTGAAACGCACTCACCATCCTTCAACTCCCCAGAAGACCACAGGCATTCAAGATGGTCAGCGCCTCACAAGAGGTGCTAAGCAGCTTGCAACACTGGTCCCTAGAACACTGATGTGGTTATCACACTCTAAATGGCCATTCCTGAATGGTGCTTTAATGGAGAAGAAATATCGTAATTAAATCCCATCCATATTAGAATAGATTTGAGCTCCTCATATGGTCCCAAAATATCACACTGTGAAAGCAACTGTGCACTCCTAAACTCTTAAATCTCACATTGCCACTTTATTTATTCCATTTGCTCATGAAGCCATACTTCCATATAATTATCAGCCAAACTAAATCAGTAAACCATTCCTGATAGGGTAACCAACTTGCCTTCAGCATTTTTCTTTTAAACTACAAGACTTTCTGCGTAGATTTATTTACTCTGACAACTCTGTTCATTTGATACTTTGTAAAGCTGGATATTAACAATGCCAGAAAAGCTTACAGAACTTCATGTGAGTTACTACCACATAGAAGTATGCATAAATAAAATAAATTGTTCAAATACAGTATATGGGGATATTATTCGAAAGAAATGTGGCACAATACACAGATGGGTAAATCCTTACTGACTTCATTGGGAATTGGAGCAAGTAAAAACTAAGAAAGAACTTCAAGATTTGGGCTAGAATTTTTCTTAGGTTATGTCTGTGTTGTGTTGCACACCACTGGTGGCAGCATGGTGAGTACACGGAGCCACACACCACAGTGAAAGGCAGGTGGTGTCCACACAGCAGTGGGTGGCTACATGCGAAAGGCTCTGGCAGTGGGGAGATACCAGAGAAAGGTCCCGGCAGCTGCCCGCAGCCTTTCCCTTCCCCACTGCCTCTCTCTGTCAGAGCCTTTCCCCACTACCGGAGTCTTTCCCTGTGGTGGAAAAAGTTAGCCAAAGACCCATTATCAATTTATGGACGTTTCAATCACTGCCCTAGAAATGAGCAAGTGACATTGACAGTGCCCCACTGTCCAGCTTCCATAGGGATAACATTGTCCAGGGGGAAAATGGATTGTTCAGATTGCTTCGCAAAGCATTTAAATCCTTGAAGTTACAGCCAGTGGCTGTCAAGCCAGAAATTTTCAGGACCTTAAGAACAAAAATTAAAAATCTAAACACTCCTGGAAACCACCAAATCAACAGCCAGACATTTTTTTTGTTTATCCCAACAAACAGCTGAAATTAGCCCTTTTTTGTGTTTCCAGACAACCTGAATAGCCACAACACAAGCTTTTCATGGAAACACACAAGCAATTAGCTAAGCCCTGAAACATTTGTTCAAACTGCTGTCTGTTACATAAAAATCTACACTATTAAAGCACTCAGTTACAGCTTATAAGGAATAGTCCATGTGTTTATGATCTAGACTAGATCTTCCTTAAAAAGGTCAGTCACTCAATCCCACACAGTATTTCTGGGATGATGCACTCTTTACATCATTGTTTAAGAATGGGATTTTCACAAGCACTAACGGGAATTGAATTTCAAGGGGAGTTTGGTGATGAACTCCTTAAGTGCTTTTGAAATCCCATCCTGAAAAATTAAAGATTAAATTCACCCCAGTGTGCATCAGTTTCTGCCACGGCACAGGGTCCATGGTGGCTGATAGTTCTTGGGGTGAAATAATGCAGGTACGCAGACCCTCTTCTCAGCCATCTCAGCCAGGGGTATGACAGACAACAAACGCAGCCTCAAAAATGGGGGTCATTGACCAGCTAAAGTGGGTGGCCAAAACAGCTAGGAGATGCAATGACTCTACACATCCTAATTTTACCTTCCACAAGTTGGGCTCCTAAGGAAAGCCTAAGAGAAACTATACTTCCCCTACCCTTCAAAATCTGAGAGAGGAGCATGGTGGAACCACCACTTGGCCTCTAACAAGGGAACAGCAGCCCCTGCTAGCACCAGGAGGTGCAAACTGACACTCCTTGTATGTATGAGGTTGAATCTTGCCATATAGAGTTGAAAAACTTTATAAATTTTTAGGTCATGGGGTTTCCAAGGACATTAAACGATTAAGGCCCAATACTCGGTGTAAATCAGTTTAACTCCATTGACTTTAACTGTGCTACGCCGATTTACATCAGCAGAGGAACTGTCCCTTAAAATCTTCAAAATAATGACAAACAGTTTGCCACATGGATTTATTATCTTTTAAGGGAGATGAAGTAAGAGCCTGAACAGATTGATTACATCTCTTTAGACTGGACGAAAAGTCTTCTGAAACAATACATCGTCAGCAAAGAGAAGAAAAAATAGTTTAATCTATACCAGTAACTTCTAGAGAAAAAACACATTATTCAATGGAAGAGTAGTGACAAGTTCACGATTTCATAACTTAGTTATAAGTAGTGTCCTTTGTTAAAATAAAGGGCGGGGGGGGGGGGACAGCAGTGGGGTCTGTCTTGGGAAGAGAGCTTCATTCATTAGTATATTTATAGCCTTACATTTGACATTCAGTTTGAACTATTTTCCTTTATGAATAAAAGCTGTATCGAACAACATATGGAGGAGCTTAAACCAGCTTGAGATTACTGCCTATCCCGCTGACCAACAGTCGCATTGTTTCCTTCTACTCCTCTGTCTGTCCGCACCCATCTGTTGTCTTTTGCCTTATACTTCGATAGTAAACTCTTTGGGGCAGGGATAGTCTTTTTGTTCTGGGTTTGTACAGCACCCAGCACAATGCGGTCCTTGTCCATGACCAGAGCTCCTATGCATTACCGCAACACAAATAATTAATAACAATAACAAACATCATCTTTTGAGGCACTGGTGCTCTGACAATTATCCAAAATATACAGAATTTTCTCTAAAACCAAACACATAAGTTACGGTCCATATAACTGAAGATGCCTACTTGACCGAACCAACTAAAATATAGCCTCGCCACTGACCACATCAAAATCATGAACCACTTCTCTTGGTTTCATCCCTTCATATCCCTTTCAAATAAATCACTGCAAATCAGTTCGTTCACCCACACTCATTAACGGGACCCTTTGGTGAAATGCATAAATGCAGGAGTAACAAACCAAACTAAAAGATTGTTTTTCTTACAGGGGAAAAAAGGTGGCCAAAGTGATGCTTCCAGAATACTTCCATATTCTTACTAATTTCTGGTTAGTACCAGAACTAGCTTATGGAATACTTTAAAACCAGTTGTTCTCAAACTATTTTGATTGGCTGTACCACTTCACCAGACTAAGCCCTTAACTGTAAAAGTTTCCACCTCGTCCCCTTGAATTAGGAAAACTCACCTAAACTTGCATTGTGCTAACTCTATACTGAGCCAGACCACATGCAATTCAGTGGATGGCAGGCAACAACAATGTATAGAAATGCATCAGTAAGGTAAGAAGGGTAAATATATTGCAGATACCAGTGATTGGGAACTATTAATTTAGGGCCCAATTCGGCTCAATGAAATCAATGGAAATTGATGGCTCTCGGCACCTCTCAGGAGGCAATCAGTTCCTTGCAGGCCTTTAGACTAAACCTAGCTAATTATAATGTAATTGCCTTCCTAGCAAAAACCAAGCCACCATAGAAATCAAGAAATTCCTTCGAAAATCCATCAAAAGTTCTGAGAACGTGTGTTCAATAATACTCACAGAATTAATGATGCCTTTAAGCGCTTGGAATCCTCCAGTGACAGGGAAGACTTGTTCTTTTGTATCAGCAATTTTTTCAAGCTTTGGAAAACAAATACAAATAACTTGGCAGACCAAACATGTTGCACAATATTTTTCAGCCTGAAAATCTAAACAAAGGTCTAAAAGCCAACAGGCTCTATCATTTAGCAAGAGAATAAAAATCCTGGATCCCATGGACCTTCTGGCCCACAGTTAAAGAGAGCAGTTCTGTTTTTTCTGACCAGAAGCACTTGCTGCAAAATGATATGCAGCTAATCCCACTATATGGTAACCACTCAAATTCAAACAAAACCAGAGTAAAGAGGATCCCTAAATCCAGACCGTTTCAGACAATCATTTTACTTCTCTTCTTGGAGTGGAATTAAAAATTGGCACTAAAACTAAAAAAAGAGAAAGAGGTGGTGCAAACTTTTCTGCTTTCCCGTTTGCTTCCTCTTACTTTACGAAGTCTTTCTGCATACCCTTTGTACAAGGTTCCTTCTGTACACTTTTCCATTTAAAGTCCAAGTCTTCCTACTCCATTTCCACCCGCTCTGTAGTGCTAATTCTGCAAATGATCAGCTTATATGAGTACAGGACCTATAGATAAATCTTCAGTTGATGGGGAAAAAAAACAATAGTCCTTTTGTTTTCCAAAGCAAAGACTATTGTCCCCCGTCAACTCAAAGCTTATCTATAGTCACTGTACTCATGCAAGCTGTGGTCTAAGCTGGTTAACATTTGAATGGAAAGTTTCCCTAAATGATCTGGTTCAGGCGCCTATCAATAAGTGTAATTAATTTCTGAGAGATCTTTTCTGTAATAGAACAGTGGCATCCACTCATTCTTTTTACTTCTATTAATAAGCAAATGTCTAAGTATCTACTTCCTGCTCTGGAGAACATATTGCAGTGTTCCAGCATAAGTAAAGTACATTCATCTACCGCAGCGATGGCTGCCTTATAAAAACTTGTAAGATACCATTAATTAGTAATAACAACAACAATGCACTTACTTGATCTTGTTTAAAATCAAGGACCCCAACACAGTAAACTCTAGCCCCTAAACTTCTGGCCTTGTTTGCCTGTTCCAAAATAGAATGAAGAAAGAAATACACTGTTTACACACCAGGCTACACACACATACAAAAACACAGCAGAATGTAACAGACAGTTGCAGTTCAGTACTCACCTCTTTTTCTGCATACAAGGGGATCTGACCATCCAATTTACCATCTGTCAAAGCAATTATTATACTGGAGAACTTTGAGCCTCCTGCACCCTCAATTTGTTGATTTGCCTGAAAATGAACAACAATTATCCAGTTTACAGTCATACCCAAACTTATAACCAAGGTGCTTCTACTAAATGAATGCAGCCATTTGAAATAATCCAAATAAGACTGAATGATCAAATCCATCCCTAAAACTCACCTCTTCAAAACAATCCCGTCTCCCCTCTACCTATCATCCTTTCATTAATTTAAACCGGAGTTAGACCACGGCCTTGGATTGTAATTTGTTTAGGAGAAGGAGCATGACCAACATTTTCCAAAGTTACTAGTGACTTTAAGAGCCCCAGTATTTGGGTCCTCAAACTGACACACATTTAAAGCGGTATGGTTTTCATACTCTGCCATTTCTGATGAACATGTCCCTTTAAGGGGTCTCACTTTCAATATTGCCAACTCCAAACCTTCAAAAATCATTAGACAGCCCGCAAAATATAATGAAATCAGATTAAAAATAATAAGGTTTTTTTAAACAACAAATTTGGGGTTCTTTTTATTTGTCTTCTAATTTTTCAGCCCTTAGGATGCACTCACGTCACAGTGTCAAACTTTTCTCCACAACCAGGATGGCTAGAAACTTACTTTTTCTTTTTGATGAAATGTTAGATTCTCACAGATTCCCTGGTCACCAGGACCTGGGTCTTTAAATTAAACATCAAATATTGTTAAGACTCACAATCAAATTTACAAGAGTTAACAACACTGCAAATGGGACACCCAAAAATTAAGGGAGCTAAAACCACTAGTCCTATGGAACATTTTGGCCTGTGTCTTTATCTATGTTTGTAAACAAACATGAAAATTTTAGATGCTCTATTAATGTTCTGTAATAATAATAAAATATAAAGCTGTTTGTGGTTTTTACTATACTAATTTCTTTAACTGTTATACAGTGTTAGTTACTTATTCCATGTGGGAAAACTAAGGTCCACCTTTTGCCTCTCGGAAACAATACAAACGAACCTCCATAAGGCAAACCTCACAGGATTTCCAAGCCCCTACATGGGTTTTTTCCTCCTACCAGGACAATCTTTGCTTGAGTAAGGACCTTGGGATGTGGCCCTTAAAGACTATTGGATGTAAGATCCAGTAACAAAAAATGTGTACAAAATGTTTTAAATGCGTATTGTTTTGTTGTTACTTCAAAGGGGCATTCAAGTCATAGGAGAACAGACTTTTATTTCAATTATAAGAGTATTAAAACTTACTAGTTTTAATCCTTCATGCATGTATGTATCACCAGCTGGCTTTACGCTCCGTAAATTTTGAAGGCCTTTCTCGATTATGCTTCTGCGAATAATCAGAAAACAAGACCAAAGGTTGTTCAATCAATAAATGATGCTAAAAATCATATTGACAATTGGTAAAATGAATAGGGTTTGATGTTCTGTATGTCACATTGTACAAAAGGGCTACAGTGTGACCCTGAAATTTTAAAACATGCAAAAAAAAAATCATTTCAGCTCATAAACATTGTGCAGAGACAAATTTAAAATCGCAAAGCTGTGCTGGGGTAACAAATACGGTATGCCTAAGTTCCGCTATGCTTTGGTGACTCAGAAAGAGTCAGATCCAAGGGGACTGTTTCAAGTGGAGCTTATACTGCAAACAAAAGTCCACGTACCAACTCTAAAACAGTTCACTGGCAACAGTGTCATACTTTTTGAAGGTTACTTAGCTTGCTTGCCTGCATGTACTTAGCTTCCAGGCACATGTAAATTAAAAAGTAACTCCACCAAGATCCACAACTTGATTTCTGCAAGCAGCACAATGGAATGATATACCTTCATAAATACTGACAGGAGGTCATTCATGAGCCAGAAGGTGCTAAAACAGGATTACAATAATTAATCAAAGTCTGTTTACTAAATAAAAAAAAATCTGTTCATTCTTTCAGCATTTGTAGGATGTTCTTGTGGTTAAAGCAATTAACTGGGATTCAGAAGAGCTGAGTTCAATTCCTGGCTTTGCCACGGACTTCATGCGTGACCTCAGGGAAGTCATTTAACCTTTATGGGTTGCAGTTCCTCATTTGTAAAAAGGGGACAACATTGTTTCTCTGTTTTACTGGAAAACCGAAAGGATAAATCCACCAGTGACTGTGAGGTGCTCAGATACTAGGGGGACGGGGCTGTAGAAGCAAGTAGGTGGAAGTAATATTTTGAATACAGTCAGTAGTAGCAAAAATAAAAGGATTACATTAAGAAGGCCTTAGCCTAAGGTTCTTAGTTTTCACTTGGGCAAACTTCTAATGAAGTCAATGGGCATTTGCCCTAGTAAGGAGATGGTCATTTGGCCCAGAACGCAACAAATACAGATGACAATGAGGAAGAGCGAGGGATTGGCTAAGAAAGTATTTTCAGACTGCATGAAACCCTTCCTTAAGGCAGGCAAAGAAAAAAAAGAATTGGAACGCCACCCGGCCCGAATGCCAATGCCACGTAATTTGTTCCACTGATTAAATTTCTCTATGTTTAGAAGCTTTACTCCAGAAGTACAATATGTAGATGTAAATTTCAATTTGCATTCAGCAACTGATATCCATATTGACAGTTGCAATTGCAAAGGAAGAGATTCTGTGTTAAATAGATGGAAGAGAACAAGTTACGTAAGGCAACACAATCTGTTTGATCCAAATATTTTACATTCAGCATCTATAGAAACAACTTGAAACTGATTATGTATGAATGCCGATTATAAACCACATACTTAGTGCTTGCCAGAAATGAGTGGCAGCATGTCCACAGGCATTAATGTCTGCTTGCCAAGAAACAAACAACAACTGAAGTTCCAGTTTCTGAAACAGATTTCATATTGCAAAAATAGCTCTCCTACAATCAGCTCAGTTTTATCCAGTATGTCTCATGACCAGGCCTTACAGGACACTCTGGCACCTCCAGGCCTCTTTTTGCAGTTGGTACTGGTGAAATCTTTGGCAACATAAATTGTAACTTCTGCAGCAGCAGGGAGCAAGTCACCATCTATCTTCCAGTACCAAAGCAGGCATTGTAACAAGGGGGTTCATGCTACCATCACCTCCCCCCCCCCACTCCTGTACCCCCAGAATTATCCAGGACTCTGTGGCTCTTCCAGTTCTGTACCTGTTGCTGTAGCCACCAGATTGTAAATTCTTCAGGGCAGGGAGTGTCTTTCTATGTGTTTGTACAGTGCCTACCATAATGGGGCTAGGATCGCTGGTGGGGGTCCCCAGGCCCTGCTGCCGTACAAATAAATAATAATCATAATAATGAATTATAGAGCTCTGCAGGCCTCTCTTATGATTTATGCCACACAAAAGGTGTTTTTGGGGGGGGGCAGCGGAAATTAATCCGTTCCCTACAGTCTGTAACTTGCAGCCTGTCTGTGTTTGGGCTGAATGATTACAAATATAACATCTCTTCTCAATTCAACATATGTGCTGCATCACACCTCTGTCTTTTAGAAAAGGCACATTTAATCTATAATAGCTACCCTGTCTGTTCTTTCTTCTGTGCTTCATAATTACTTAGATAATTCCTCCACAAGCAGCATAAAGCAAATAACACCATTCTTACAAGTCTTCCATCATGTCTTGTCTAACCTAGATTGTAAACTCCTCAGGTCAAGGACCATCGGTGAAATCCTGGCCCTACTGAATTCATTGGGAGTTCTGCCATTCACCTCATGTCTTTCCTCTCTGTGGTCCCAATTCTGCTTC
Source organism: Chelonia mydas (assembly GCF_015237465.2). Lineage (NCBI taxonomy): Eukaryota > Metazoa > Chordata > Testudines > Cheloniidae > Chelonia > Chelonia mydas. Next base: position 17,272,514 of record NC_057852.1, read on the forward strand.
CCTTTCTCATGGTGAATTGTACTCTCCCAGAAGTACGCCCATTTATTTCAACAGGTCTATTCATGAGGTCTATCTCATGCTATTTAACATGAGTAAGGGTGGCTGACTCAGGTCCTACATAAGACTGAAAGAACACTGTTCACATGGGAGCCAAACTCTGCCCTGATAGCACTGCTGTCACTGGGACTGCGTGGTATACGACTCAATTCAGAATTTGGTCTAGACAGTCCAATGATGCAATAGTACTAAGCACTGAGCCCCAATGTAAAATAAACTACAACATACCAGCATCTGCCATTGGCTGAGCACACACCTTGGCTTTCCCTCTTTCGTTGGTCTAGTGTAGCTATGCTACTCTTCATGTGGACTGAATTATTACATGGTATTTATCAGCTGAACAGGTGCTGACAACACTGGAAGCCCTAGTCCAGACAACCCAACAGCTACTGATAACTGTTTCTGACACCGTGTCATGTGACCCTGCCTTGATATCGTGCTGAAAATGGTGTCAGCAGCCCCTACAAGGATACGTCACATAAAAAGAAACAGACTGACTACGTAGCACAGACCAACTTCCTTGGCATTAGTGTGAACAACTGTATTTCTGACAGGCCCAAAGAGATGGAACAAAATGTTGCTTGATAGCGATGGAGAGCACATCTGAAAAAATATGCTGAAGAAACTGCTGAATGCCAGTTCTTGCTAGCGAAACGCTTTGTCCTGGGAAATTAATACTGCAGAGGTCAGTGTTGGCTGGAATTGTCTGCTGCACGAGCCTCAGGTCACACAAGTTAAATTCGACAGAGGATTACTCTAATTTGTGACAGGTTTCAGAGTAACAGCCGTGTTAGTCTGTATTCGTAAAAAGAAAAGGAGTACTTGTGGCACCTTAGAGACTAACCAGTTTATTTGAGCATGAGCTTTCGTGAGCTACAGCTCACTTCATCGGATGCATAGCATATCGTGGAAACTGCAGAAGACATTATATACACACAGAGACCATGAAACAAAACTTCCTCCCACCCCACTCCCCCGCTGGCAACAGCTTATCTAAAGTGATCATCAAGTAGAGCCATTTCCAGCACAAATCCAGGTTTTCTCACCCCCCACCCCACACATACAAACTCACTCTCCTGCTGGCAACAGCCCATCCCCCTTTGAAACCCCTCTTTATAATGCGCATGATAATCAAGGTGGGTCACCTCCAGCACTAATCCAGATTTTCTCACCCCCCCCCACACACACCCCCCTTCCAAAAACCACACACACAAACTCATTCTCCTGCTGGCAACAGCTCATCCAGCAGGAGAGTGAGTTTGTATGTGTGTGTGGGGGGGGGGGGGGGGAAGGGTGAGAAAACCTGGATTTGTGCTGGAAATGGCTCTACTTGATGATCACTTTAGATAAGCTGTTGCCAGCGGGGGAGTGGGGTGGGAGGAAGTTTTGTTTCATGGTCTCTGTGTGTATATAATGTCTTCTGCAGTTTCCACGATATGCTATGCATCCGATGAAGTGAGCTGTAGCTCACGAAAGCTCATGCTCAAATAAACTGGTTAGTCTCTAAGGTGCCACAAGTACTCCTTTTCTAATTTGTGAGCCTGAGTTTGCATAAAAATCTCTAAAAGTTTTTCAAATTGGGGCTCCAAGTTCTTTTAGGCCAGTTCCAATTTCATATTTATTTACCATCCCACGCTGGCATCTCACATTATTAAGATCAGGATAACTTGAGTACATCACCATCAACAGGCCTTTGGGAGTACATTCTGAGTCCCAATAAGTACATCACCCAAAAATGTGTATGAGGGATTGTCAACGTCTTCTCCAACAAAATGCAGCTGTGCCACAAAACTGCTATAATCCAACAGGTGTATTAGGAAGCGCACACATACTTGTTGAAGGAAAACAGATGTGTCATTTGACAAAAACAGTAAAGTTTTAATCCACATCTGTGCACAATGTGCTCCACGCACAGCCTAGAATAACCCCTGCACATCACCCTCCTCAGCTGAATCACATAAATTAACGAGAAGCTCTCTACCTACATGTGCTTTTTACACATCTTTGCTCAGATAATAAATGCAAACTTCCCACAAAACTCCCTTCTAGAGTCTACAGTCTATATACTGCTCTGGCTGGCTACATTCTGGCAGACCTTCCATGCTAAAATAAATGAGTGTAAAGATAAACATGCAGAAATGCTTTGCTGGGTTGGGACTTGCGTGTATTCATCATATGCATGTGCAACAGAATACGGAGAGAAGCCCATGCTGGCAAGTACCATAAAAGCATACATAAAGACTGTGGGCCTGATCCTGTGGTCCTCACTCATGAAAGTATTCATTAACATCAAATGGAGTTCTGCCTAAGTGAAGACAGCAGGATCACACCATACATATGGCCAAAGGTCTGAGTCAAACACTAATTATAGTTGGCAGAAGCTAGTACATGGAAACTACAGTTATATCTGCCAGCACACAGTCAGCCACAGGAGTATACAAAGTATATTGTGATGCCTGTATCATGTGCTTTTCCTAGCCACCGGTTTTTGATAAAATTATACTCTTCTGTGGCTAAAGAGGATTTTAGTCTCCAGGGCTGTCAATATGGCACTTCTCACCAACACAAAATTCACTTTAACTTCAGGTTTTTACTTCTATGGTATGTTCATACCATGCGTGTCAACACAGTTGAAATATGTTGTAAAAATCAGTATGAACTTCACTTTGTAAAGGATTAGCACTCAGCTCATTAAAATACAGTAAAGCTTCACTGACTTGAACAAATGACTGGAAATTCATTGAGCTTCACTGAGATTTGTGAATTAGCAAGTAACAAAGCACAGTTCATAACAAATCAAAGATACTGTGTCACTAAATGGTACTAAGTCCCAAATACTGCAATGTGCTGAGCCCCTCATCTTCTGCTGGAGCCAATGGGAGTCAAAGATGCTGAGCTGTTCTCAGCTGTCGACCCCTTAATATTTAGAATCAAAGTTGTTCAAAGTGTATCTGCATTAAAAATCTCTCTAATCAGTCATGTACGTACAGTTCCTGTTATTACTACCCATCTTCCTCATCTTCTTTCGCAACCCCCAGTGAATCACAAAAGGGTGATTTTTTTTTTCCACTATTTGCGTGCAGCGATGCCTCAGGAAATATTGGATGACAGAAATGAAAGGAAGAGGCACTCACTTACAACCAAATGTGCTCCTCCAGAACTCTACTTTCTAGAGCTTATTCTCATAGAAAAATATGTTTTAACTCCTTCACATGACTGAGAACATAGTACACCGATTCACTGAAACAGCACTTGTGCTTATGTGGAGGGATGCCAAAATCCCGCCTAGGCATTCAAAATAGTGTGAACTACTGTATCAGTCGTGACGGTCAGTGTTCAGGAAGGAATATGGCATTGAAAAGAATTAAGCATCATGATCTCCATTTTGCAAATGAAGAAACTGATGCACAGGAAGGTGACTTGCCTGTGATCACACATCAAGATAATGGCAGAGTTGAGACAAAGAACCTAGATCATTTGACTCATTCCGACCTAGTGGATCATCCATTGGAATGTTCACAAAAATAAACACAGACATGAACTGCTGCCTTATGATTCTAACATTTCCATACTGGCTACCTCTTGGAAGTATCAATCATTTTGCTAACATTATCTGATTTAGTAAAAGCCCTAAAGAAAAGGAATAATGAACTAACCTGTCTCCAGTTAATGGCATAATGGCTTGCGCTTGGGTGGAAAACACTATGAAGGATAACCTCATCCGGGGGCTTTTAAAGAAAAGAAAAATACATACATTTTAGACAAATGAAAAGAGAGCCTTGTACAGTATATCCATTCATCATTTTTTTGCCTTTCTTTATTAGCATTATTTTCATCATCTTATTTCCAAAGCATACACTTTCAAACTACAAATTAAGAAGGTGGACAAGAAAAAGGGAATTCATGAACTGTTTACTTCTTGAGCTCATACCTTTCTTCCACTGGTGTTCTGCAAAATGCAGAAGAAAAATTATTGTTTTCCTTCTTGCTTTATCATAGGCTGTAGATAAACACTGGTTAAAATGAGGTATTTAACCTCAAAAATTCATGCACCAAACTGCAGTTTGCATATTGCAGTATAATGAGGCTTCAGATTTTTAAGGCGTGCATGCAGATTTTTGTACTCACCCAACTATGAGTGCGTATGCAACTCGAGGATTTGCACACACACATTTTTGCACATGTGCAATTCTAACTTATGCACATGCACTGGTTGTTATGGGCATTTATGGACCTGTGCAAAAGCGAGCTTACATTTTAAAAGTTTGGGCCTGACACAATTTAAGACTTTTGGACCAAATTCATACCTGAGGTAAGAAGGCACAACACTAGTAATATTAAAAGTAGCAGCACCCACTTATTCCAGGTCTGAATTTGGCTATTTCATTTAAAACAAGGTTTCATTATCTGCAGTTTCTCAATGAGCAGGTTCCAATGTTCTTCAAAGATATTTGTAATAGCTAAAAGCAATTCTCTCAAAAGGATTATTGGGCAAATGTATGCGATAATCAGCAATATGACCTAAACACGAATTTAATAAAGGATCAGTCTTTTCCCTTGATGTATATTCTTAGCTCCCACTAATGTTAAGAGGAATTATACAACAGACATCAGCTGAAGACTGGTCCCTCCCTAAGACTGATTGATGCTTTTGATGGCCAAGACAGTGACATTTGTAAAATGGGTTCTAACAGCATCTCACCTCTCCTTTTTGAAATTGTAACATTTTAATTTATAAATGTATCAGAGAAATATACATTGAAAATTGTTATAAGATTCATAATATTTGTGAGGCTATGCGAATGTATTAGGTTAACATTAATAAGGATAAACATCAGTATAATTTGATTATATTTTAGTTCATGTGTGTTACTAATTTTTAAAAAATTTTGTTTTATCCTAAGTATCAGAGAAATATAATGTGAATATGTGACAGATCTGTTACATGTTACTTTAATTTAAGGCACTGGCCTAGTCCTTCCACTGGCGTTTTCCTGAGAAAAGACAGCAGACTCAGGCCCTTAAGTCCATTTAGTTGTCACAAGCAGTTGTCAAACAGACAGTACAATGCTTCCAGTCTGAAATACTTCGGATAACATAAGCAGATAATGAAGATCAGAAGAGGGATCTTTTCATTTGACATGTGAGTCCTTTGAGTTACCTCAAAGTTACGAATGGATTTGACCATTTGAATTGGTCATTAAGAAACACATAAAATATCCTCTTCAGCAAGCATCCTTTATTTCATTTCACTATCCAAGCCTTCAGACTCTAGAGTGATGTGTGGGAGCAATATACCTACAGACATACACAGTCATAGGCATGTAACACAGGAAATAAATGAGTGATATTACTGCTGCAGGCCTACATCCTGCCAACCAATCAAAATGGAAAACAGCTCACGTTGGTATCATCTAATTTTTAGAATGACCCTGTTCAATGTTTTCACTGCATGCTGAACTGAACAGCCTCACACAACTACTAAACAATTCTCTGTTGTTCTTTCCACAACTAATATTTTAATTTTAAAAAAAAAAAGGGGGGGGGGGAGAGGAGATGGTCTGATTGTCATGTATAATAAGGGCACTATACACCAGTGGTTCTCAAAGCCGGCCTGCTGCTTGTTCAGGGAAAGCCCCTGGCGGGCCGGACCGGTTTGTTTACCTGCCACGTCCGCAGGTTCGGCCAATCGCGGCTCCCACTGGCCGCGGTTCGCTGCTCCAGGCCAATGGGGGCTGCGGGAAGCGACACAGGCCCAGGGACGTGCTGGCCGCCCTTCCCGCAGCCCCCATTGGCCTGGAGAAGCGAACCGCAGCCAGTGGGCACCGCGATCGGCCAAACCTGCGGACGTGGCAGGTAAACAAACCGGCCCGGCCTGGCAGGGGCTTTTCCTGAACAAGCGACGGACCGGCTTTGAGAACCACTGCTCTACACTACTCAGACAGCATAAAAGAGCCTTAATAGGAGTAAAAAGAAAAGGAGTACTTGTGGTAAGACTAACACGGCTGCTACTCTGAAACCTTAATAGGAGTGTAAATCATTTAGAATATCAGGCTCATATATTCTGTGTTCTTCAGCTGATCCAGCCAGACCACATTCTAATCCAGCTGTTGCGAAAGGGAGTGTCACTTGGCTGCAGAAGAGGATGCACCAGTGGCTTTGTAATGAACACACACACCCTTTTTTCCACCACTAGCTGAAAGTAAGAATGGCCAAGGCCTCTCTCTCTTTTTTAAACTTCCAGAATGACTTTCAACTTTGTCACCCAGGCTTCTTTTACATAAAACTTGACCTTAGCAAGATGGATGGAAGCAATATTTAACTACGCAACCCTTATTCACATCCTCTTCTTTAGCTGGCCAAGCTTACAATTGACTACTGTATTTCATTTTCCACTAGAAAAAATTAATCCCCATAACATCCTGTATCTGTGAGGGGGTTTTTTTGTTTTTTTTTTAAAAAGGAAGGTGTTTCATTACACCAATTCTTAATTTAAAATATAACAAGCCAGTTTGTAACAGCAACATTTGTCAGAGGAGAAGACTTGCTATTTATCAGTAAAGTTTGCTGCATATATACAATGCATATACTAAACTGGCGCAAACTTTAAACACATGCCTGCACTTGAGAAGCAAAAGCTTTTCCTTACTTTTAGGCTGGATCACATATTCACTTTAAATTTCCTGATATCTTTATTGTGACCTCTAAAATTAGGGTAACACTAAACAATCGACACAAAAAAAGAATATATCAGAATCCACTGATGTTGTTTATGGGAGAAGCAATGTTAAAAAAAAATAATCAAATCAGATATAACAACAAATTAAGAATCCAATATTTAAATATGTTTGCAGATTAACATTTTACTAAGTTCCAAACATGGTGACATCATAAAGTGAGAGTTTATTGTCCAGTTTATCTGAACATTAGAGTTCAAATGCTTTATATGCTTATGAAGGGTTTTCAGCTGATAACCTTCCAGAAAGATTTGTTTTGTAACATACCCCAGTATCAATTAAAAGCAGAAGCTAGCAAAGGGAAAACATACCTCACAAATCTGTCTGTGAGTTGTTTTACAAAATCATAGATCTCAATCCAGTTCTGTGCTACACTCCCAGATCTGAAAAGAAAACAAAAAACAGGTTAGTATGTTTTAGCTCAGGGAAAGTAGACAAAGATTATAACTTAAATACTTCCATCCATTTAATTTTTTCAGGGGAAGGGGGCAGGAATAGCTATTGCCATAATACATTACTACATTATTTCAAATGATCTCCAGCAGGTTCATGGGGGTTCTGCCACATCATCTTCCTGTGATAATCTGTCAATCTACTGCATAGCATAATGCATTTAGCATACAGCACAATATAGGAAACTGCACGTCAGTTTTGTTAGAATGTGCTTCTCTGGGATGCCCAGGTCCACAGATTAAAACAGAGATGTTCACTCTTGCAAATTGAGGGCCTGCATCTCGCCTTTCTACCTTACGATTTTGCCTGTGGCACACTATGAACAAACTTTATCCCCCAAAAAAGGGGATGGCAGGAGATGCAGATAACTAGATCTGGTCCAAAAAAAACAAAAAAAAAAGTTTACGGCACAGTTGTCGGTCAGAAAACGCAGTTAGTCAAAAATAAAAAAACATTTTGTGGGAATGTGTCAGTTATAATTAAATTTTCAATGGGAAAAGTTGAAATGATTCACTTTTATTTTCTCATTTTGTTTCGATAATCATCATTAGTTATGTTACTATAGCACTTAGGGGCCTTAGTGATGGACCAGGCCCCTTGTGCTGGGCGCTGGACAAACACAGAACAAAAAAAGACTTGTCCCTGCCCCAGAGAACTTACAATGTTGAGATGTTTCAATACAGTAAAAATGTTCCATTTTGACTTTATTGTTTCAATTAATTTCTTTTATGCTGTTATCACTTCACTTCTCTCACACATCTCAACTCCTTTTCCCAGGTTCAGAAGGTCAGAGGAGCTCATGATTCTTGGCCACTCCCTCCAGTCCCTGGCACAAGTTCATAGGTCTTGGAGTTCCAGTCCTTTTCTCTTCAAACTTCTCTTGACAGAGTCTTTCCGTCCCATCCTTGATCTTCCACATCCTTTCTTGCGGTCTTCATCCTCCCACGCTCTGTTTGCTGGTCCTCGTTCTCCCATTCTTATCACATGTCCAGCCCACCTCAGCCTTGCACTCTCCAGCCTATTGATCACGGAGAATCCCAAGTGCATCTTCCCTCTCATTTCTTCCATGCACACTCCATCTACCCTCCACGTGCCCGCCATTCTCCTCAGTACATTATTTTCTACTACCTGTATCTTCTTATCTTCCATCTCTGTAAGGCCCATCATTTCCCAACCAAACACATGTGGCATACACTTTTCTGTCGTTTTTTACTCAGTTGTCAGTTCTACAGTATTCCTGCCTCCTTTTCCACTGCTGCCCATGCACACTGGATTCTTCTTTTCAGTTCTCCAGATCTCTCTCCAATGGCACCAGGTGTACTTCCCCCAAGTAGACAAATTCTTTCTCATGATTCAGCTTCTCTCCTGAAACTTCAATCAACAGGTATTCGTCTTCTTTCTCTACTTGAATAATTTCCATCTGTTTTGTGTTTACTTTCAAACCATGATCTTCAAACACAGATGCTTTTATATGGTATTAAAATATTAATTTAATATTACATTTGTGGGTGGTATTTAATATTGTATTATATTGTAATGTTTTGCCATTATTGAAACAAAAAAGGTTTACTTTACAAAACAAAGTATTTTGACATTATTGAAATGGAACATTTCAATGGCTCTGAATCAAATTTTTGCAGAATTTTTATTCTGTGGGAAATTTTGGCTTTTTGTTCTAGTTTGGACTGAAAACAAATTTCGGAATATCAGAATTTTCATGGAACAGACATTCCATTCTTTGACCAGCTCTACAGATAGCCATTTTCCAGTAAGAGCTCAGACTGCTCTTGGCAAAAGAGAATCCTCCTCTCTTTCACAGAAGGCCATAAGGCAGATATCCTCACCGCCTTCCAGCACAGGGAAATTCAGACCTCCAAAGACAATGCCAAACTGAATTAATTAACCATCTACAGTCACTTCCCCATACACCCTGTGGTGATCTCAAGAGAACTAAACACGTAACCCCTCTTCCACTGTTCACCACATTTTGCTATCACCCACTGACACACGATATAGAACGTAACCTCACCACACACCTGTTCACCCACACACAGAGATACAACGCCACTCACACATCTCACCTACAACAACCCACAGACACAACCCCTGCCTGCCAACACAATCCCATGCAGATACATACACACAAACCCCGCTTACACTCCGCACACAGATACAACCCCAACATCCCACCTATACTCCACACACAGAGGCAGGCACAAACCCAACCTCTATACACACACCCCAACTACACCCCCATACAGATACTCACACCCCAGACAGACACACACACCCAAACCCCAAACAAAGACTTCCACCGACCACCTATACTCCACAGAGATACAACCCGACCATCCCATCTATTCTCCACACGCACAAAGCCTACCTCCACATCCTCACCCCACCTATACTCACACAACACTCCCTACAAAGGGAGACTCCCACTACACCTTCATAAAAGAGAGACATGCCCCAATTACACCCCCACACAGAGACACACACAACGCACATCCTCAAATAGAGACACACACCCCATGGAGCTACAAGCCTTCCAACTACATCCCACACAGACACCCACACCCTACCTACATACACACCAACTACACCCCCATGCAGACACACACGCCTCTACGACACCCCTAGGTGCTGGATTTAGGGGTACTGGGGGTCAGGCAGCACCCCCTGCCTTGAAGTGGTTTCATCACACCCAGGATTTACCGATTAGTTCAGTGGCTCTCAGTACCCCCACTGTGCAATTTGTCCCAGAACCCCCACCGAAAGAGAGACACACACACACACACCCCTACACCGACACACACCCTGCCCATACACACCTACACACCCCTACACCGACACACACCCTGCCCATACACGCCTACACCCCCACGCAGACACACACCCTGCCCATACACACCTACACCCCCACGCAGACACACACACCCCCCCACCTACACCCCCACGCAGACACACACACCCCCCCACCTACACCCCCACGCAGAGAAACACCCCCCCACCTACACCCCCACGCAGAGAAACACACACCCCACCTACACCCCCACGCAGAGAAACACACACCCCACCTACACCCCCACGCAGAGAAACACACACACACACACACACACACACACACCTACACCCCCACGCCCTCTCCCCAGGCCCCGTGCCCTGTGGGGGGGGGGGTGGAGCCCGCCTGCCCGCCCCTCCCGGCCCCACTCACTTGTCCAGCACGAAGTACAAGTCAAAGGCTCCACGGCAGGAATGCTCGTCCTGGGCTCGAACCGCCGGCAGCAGCAGCAGCAGCCAGAGCAGCCGCTGGGCCGCCCGGCGGGGCCGCATCCTGTCCCCGCTCGGCACCATCGCCCCGCTCCTCTCCGCAGCCTGCCCTTGCAACGAGCAGAGAAGCTGGGTCCGGCGGCCGCAGGCAGCGCGGGGCGCTCGGAGGACAAAGGGAGTTGCAGAAAACTCCTAGCGGATCCCGGAGGAGGCAGGATCCCTCTGTGTCCTCGTCCCCCCCCCCCCGGCCCCGAGACGAGGGGCGCTGGCTGGCAGCTGCTGCGCTCCTCCTCTTCCCTCCCTGGCGCGGGGCTGGCAGGCCGGGCTCCCTGGGTGCGCAGCGCTGCCCGCGTCCTCGGCTCGGCAAGGTTCCTGGCCACACGCTCCCGCAATGGCGACCCCACGCCGCAGTCAAAGCGAAGCGCCTCCCGACAACAAACCGCGCTGAAACTTTTCGGGGGTGGGTTGTTGGCCAGGAGCCGCCTTTTGTGGCCTCCTCAGGATGTGACTCATGTGCCCTAGCGCTGGTTCCGTTCGCTCGGGGACCCCCCCCTCCCCGGGCACCGATCACCTCGGAAGAAAGGAAGGGAAAACCAAGCAAACAAACAAAAAGCAGCCAGCCCCTCCTGGGGTGTCTCTTTGAAAGGGGTGGGGATAGGGAGCGACTGAGCCTCTCGCACACACATGTACTTACAAGGGAGTCATTCCAGGTTCATCCCGGAGGCGCCTGGCTTTGATTCAGTGGCCAGATTTCAAAAAATATAAAACCACGGGCTGAAGAAAAAAAAAATGTATGACTCTGCTTTTATTATTCAGCATCAGGCTGAAACTTGACCTCCCACAAGCCCAGAGTCAGGGGTTTGGTTTTCTCTTTAAATCTGTGCCATAAGTAAAGCAGAAGCCTGACAAAAGTCATTTTTTCCCCACCCTCAAGAGAACATTTTTTTCTAAGGGCTCCATCCTGCTGGGTGCTGAGTCCTGTGGCCCTGATCGTGCAAAGCATTTAAAACAGTGTTCAAACTAAAGCAAGGGAGTGCTTAAGTAGCTGGCAAGGGCAGGTCCTAGTGTGGTCAGTACCTTGCAAGACCCAGGCCTAAAAGCAGAGTTTAACTGTAATGGGAACTGCAATTTGTAAGTGGCTCTGCACAGAAGAGATCTGGGGTTTTCACTCTGCTGTCAGTGCAATTCCATGCTGTCAAAAATTCAAGCAAGAGTGCAACAGTTGGAGATTAAAATAAAAATCAACCAATCATTCTAATAGCAAAGGGCATCTATTACAGTAACAAAGCTCTGGATGCTCCCGACATACATTTTAAAGAAAACACTACAGGTGTTGACAAGCCCAAGCATGAAAAAATCATGGAGTTTTTTAAAAAAACAAACTGATTTTCTTTTTCTTTTCTTTTTGACTTGGGAGCCTGTAGGATTCACATTTTCAAGTTCTTTTCTGCAGCCATGAGGCTCGGGAACTTATTTTTCAAATATGAACAGTAAGATTCTCATGTTCTACAATGACTAAAGGAGAGAACAGCATGAGACTACCAGGAGACCCATGCTAAAATTGCAGGAGAGGGCAATGCTACTTATATTATGGAAATTTTTAAAACCCATATTAATTATGAAACCCCTAATTTAAAGAAAACCTTGTTTTTTCAGACATTTTAAAATAGTGTTGCCTTTTAGAAGGGTAGAAATTTGGTCCCAGAGACTATTAAGTCCTTTACATTCAGGGAAGGGATGATGTCCTGGCAGCACAGGATCTAAGCCTATTCAGCAAGAAGACTCATGACTTTAAATAACGTATCAGAGCAGATGTATGTCAACTGCCAAGATCAGATTTAACTAGTGGAAGGCTGGAATTCCCACTTTTTATGGATTGGTGTCTCCATATTTGGGTGCACAATTTAAGACATCTTAAGGAGGCCCAATATTAAGAGAGTGGGTGTTCGGCATATCCTGAAAACCAGGATTCAATCAAAAATTGATCTCTCATCTCTAAATCGCTAGTCACTTTTGTAGATTTAGAATACACACACACACTCTCACACTCTTTCTCTCTCTCTCTCTACTACTGTTCCAACAACTCCCATGTCATGTTTGTGAATTTTCTGTAGACAATTTTTAATTATTTTATTATTTCAACTACACATTAGCTAGAGTATATCAAAACTGTTTCCTTGGTACTCTGCAAACTGTAACCACCAAAATGTGATAAGGTACAGTAGATGGACCTTGCACAGCTAAATGTGGAACAAACATTTGTTTTGGACCATAAGCTAAAGGATTCACCGCAAACATGAGGTATTGTAAAAAGCATTGTTTTGTACCACAAGAATGTTAGCTTTTAGATTTTTCCATCTGGGATTTCAGAGTTTTACAGAAGTGCAAACATGATTAATAGTCCTAAAATATTATCTAAAGGCTAGCATGCATACATTACATGTGAGTTACTGGATGGAAAATTCTGTGCATATGACAATACCAACTCACAAATAGTATTGTGTAAATTAAAGTTATTGTAAAATTAAAAATAGATTAATCTAACCACTAATTCTTTGTTTCATTTTTGTGAGATTCAGCCACAGCCCCTTATGATCACTAAGCCTAAGGGGTCAAAATTACAGCTTTCATTTTCTCGGGAACACCACTGCCTTAATGCATCTCCAAATTCATTTTAACAGACTTGTTTTAATGCAGGAAGGAGGCCAAATTCAACCATGGTGCATGCAGATGTAATGCTGCTGACGTCAATGAAGTTGTACGGGTTTACTACATTAAACGTAGCCCTAGTGTAGACTAGGGGGCTGATCCCAAACCCATTCACCTCAGTGGTCCTTGGACGAGGCCCAAAATGAGCATTCCCTCTTAAAATATTAAATGATGGTTTCCCCAAAAAGCGTGGTCACTATAATACTGACTTTTAATATCATATTTGCTATACCTGTTTAATAAACTGACCAAAATCCTGTCTTCAGTTTAAATTCCATATACAAGAATATTCAGTCAATAAGCTATACCGTGTGGCTGTAGGGGAATATTGTACACCTCAATGGTAATATATGATGGAAGACCAAAGCCCAATGACTTTAACCGCCTGACAATTGTTCTGAAATGAGTGGCCTGCTGGAGAATGTCAGATGTTATTTGGGAGCAATTTACCACACTGATTTTGTTTCCACCTATTGTCAAATAAGTCATTTGTGCATAAACCTCTGTCTTTGATGAGCAGTAGGCTGTACTGCCTTGTGGCTATTGTGAAATTGAATTTGTATGGAACATTTGTACATACTGGGAAATATACATATTGATATGACATTACTGGCAATCTAAAAGCTCCATTTGTTCCCAAGATCCTAAAACATTTTTACACTTAACATGTTTGATGCTTGGATTTCTAACCCTGACCCTTTTATTTCCGTTTCTATGATACTGGTTCCATTTGGGTTTTCAGGAGGCTTTCATTTGTCTTTAGGCTACAATTACTAGTCCAGAATTAGTAATCCCACCTAATTTCCCCATTATAATCCATCTTCACATGTAACTTGGCCCTTTGGTGTTTTATACTTTCCATCCTTTAAAACTCAGAAGATTCTCTTTGATTAAGAACCATTGGTGGAAATTCTGGTTTCATTTAAACCCCTGTAACACCATTGCCTTCAACGGAACTCTGGAGGTCTAAATGATGGCAGATTTTAACCCATAATTTGCTTTTAGTACTATTTAGCTCTTATATAGCACTTTTCAGCTGTAGGTCTCAAAGCACTTTACAAAGAGAGATAGGTATTGTTATGCTCGTTTTACAGATGGAGAAACTGAAGCACGGGGCAGTTAAATGACCCTAAATGACCCAGTAGATCGGGGCAGAGCCAGGAACAGAACCAGGATAGGAATTATTCCCTCTGCTACTGCCCTGCTATACAAGGGCTGTAGAAACCTCATAGCTGGCTATGTTCTTAGCAGAGAGTGCCCTTTGTTAGACCCCTTGCAAGCCCTGCTGTGGCTGTTCCAGGTTGCAGACCTGTCCACAGAGAGCCCAGGCAGGGTTGCTGGAATGTTCAGCCCCAGATCAACCTGAAATGCCAAAGCCCAAAAGTATCTTAACGCCCTGCCTCCACCTAGGCTGAACTTGTGTGTGCAGTGCCGCGATAGACACAGCATACAATCTCACGCCCAGGTTTCCTGGCAACCAGGCCAATGTCCTAGCTGTTGTACCACAGGGCCACCCTTAAGATAAATAGACTTTCATCCTAGCCTGCGAAACATTGTGCATCTTCGGTTCAAGAAAAATTGCGTATTGTCTGTAATCCTGAAAAATGTTCAAAGGAAAAACCTCATCTTTTACACTTCTCTCTCACGAGTCTAGATGTGGCTATTACGAAAGGGCTGCTAACTGCATGCTTTCACAATGGGATCTCCGTTGTGCTGCGTGCTGGTGGTATTAGCTCATCTTAAGTGATCACTCTCCTTACAGTGTGTATGATAATGCCCATTTTTTCATGTTCTGTGTGTATATAAATCTCCCCACTGTATTTTCCACTGAATGCACCCAGTGAAGTGAGCTGTAGCTCACGAAAGCTTATGCTCAAATAAATTGGTTAGTCTCTAAGGTGCCACAAGTACTCCTTTTCTTTTTGCAAACACGGAGATATAACTCAAGAGAATCCTGACAACATGAGTCTTTAGATAAATGTCACTGAGATGTATTTGAGATAAATATACTGTATTATGGATTGATATTTTTATCTTCCTTGAATCTCTGGTCTTTTAATTAACATCTTTCTTGTTCATACATGGTAAAATACGAAAAGAATCACACCAACCATAAGCTAGCAAAGTGGATGTCTTTAACATCCATCATTTCCTTGACACTTCTAACGCAACCATTTCCCCCACTGAACTGATAGTCAAAATAGAGGGACTGCACACAGAATTTTAAATTGTATTTTTGCTGGGGATCACAACACAATTTCACTCTTGTGAGATCAAACAAATAAGACGGCATCAGGGAATACAGAAACTATGAACTACAGACATTTTAACAAATGTCATTTCTTATTAAAAGAGCGACTTTTGCAGGTTATTGTCACCATTCCTTGTGTGTCATTATAGGCCATAGGTCAATCTCAAAACTAGCCCTGTTACCATGGGGGAAAAATACGTACCGACATTATTACGTGTGTGTGTGTGTGTGTTTATTTTTGGCTTGAGAACAAATGCAGCAGTACAGAATGAAGTGCCTATATCTGACAGGAATTAAAAAATGGAATAATGAAAAATAGCTTTAACTATCCATAAAGTTATACATTTATAACTTGTGTGTGTGTGTATAATACATATATAACTATCCATAAAGTTATATATATATATATATATATATATATATATATATATATATATATATATATATGTATAACTTTATGGATAGTTATATATGTATTATACACACACACACACTCAGGGCCCAATCCTGTCATACTCGTATACCCTAAACTGCCATTGACTTTCAATGGGTTTGGGTTGCACAAGTATTATAGAATGGAGCCTTAGATTCACAATACTCTCTTCCCATAAACATGCACAACTGCCATTGACTTCAGAAGTAGGTCCAAGAGCCACTAGCAATCTATAAGAGCCCACAGTCATTAAACAATAAAAGATAGTGATAATTGGCCCAGTCATGACCCCAGAATCCAGGCAAGGAGTGACCCCTCCCCAAGTTGACCTGTCCCCACTGCTGGCGCTGGACTCACAAAGGATCTTCCATGGACAGCCAATGGGGCAGCACAGAAGGCCAGTGGAATGCACACAAACACACACAATTCCACAGGAATGTTAATATACCCACTGGAGCCAGGGTGGGGAAGGACCACTGGAGACTCACACCTGGCATGGAGGCAGACAAGGCTTACTGCTGATCCCTCAGGATTGGGGTGGATCTTGCAGGGTCTGTATAGATCGCAGGACCAGATATGCAGCCTGTTGCACAGAAGATGGTAAACCCCCTCCTCTTGAACAGTAAGGACAGCACTGCGTGAAGGCAACCTTATGGCGATTTCCCCCTCTTTAGTCTTCTCCCTCAGGATCCGCCCCATGAACTTTATAGGGCTTTTGAGCTTGCCAGACAAAGAGCAAATAAACTATATTGCTCGTTTCCCATAGACACACAAGAACTTTAAAAAGGATTAAGGAATGACTAGCCTGTGCTTTATCAAATTACCAACAAAACTAAGACAAGTTTTAGATAAGTATAGATGGCTGCTTTATAATCAATTAAATTTAAGAAATGCTGAGGCAAGTCTGGCCTTTGTCTTTCCAGCAGCATTATGAACTAGCATTTGATGTACCAGAGAATGAGTGTCAAGTCTTATCATCAAAATAATGCTGAAAAATTAGTCTTTAGTACTCTAGAACCCAGCCTGGAGGCCCAGGAATTTTGGTCTGGCCTGTAGTATATCTGTCATATTATCCAGTCTGTCAGGAAACCTTATTTCAAATGCATTTGACTATCCATATTTTTATACTGACCTTGTCTGCCAAGTGAATATTTATTAAACCCATGCTGTTTTCTTGTTTCCAAGCGTGGGAATTCCTTTATTCTTTTGCAGATGAGTCAAACAAGTTTTGTTGAAGTGGTTAGATGATACAAAGATGACGACTTATGTACATAAGACAAGCATATGGCTGTGTACTGTGTACACAAGAAAAGCACAGGGTTATTTATTCTTTTGGTTCCTTTTACAGCCCACACAATGACCAGCAACTTCTTTTTTAATTCCCAGAATTTATTAAAAAGTTCCCGCCCCCCCCTTCTAGAAATTACCTAGAAGTTCACAAATAAATTCATGCTTTCAAAGTTAGATTAATTTATCTCTTTGAACACCATACCATTCAGTTCAATTTAAGTAAATTTTGCTGGCCTCACTGGCTTTTAACACATAGTCATCAGAATAAATATGCGTGTGGGGCCAAATTCAGGAGTAGTGCAAAAGGTGATGTAAGGTACATTTCCTTATAGCTACCTACACCCAGTTTACTGAAGACTCAGTGAATCTTAAATTGTGCAACTTAAAAGCCAAGGAGCCCGAAAAAGGTATATGTTAAAGTGAAGAAGGAGGATGGTTAAGGTATTCGACTGGAACTCAGAACCCAGTTCTGCCACAGACTTCATGTGTGACTTTGGACAAGTCACTCAGTCTCTTTGTGCCTTGGTTCCACATCTGTAAAATGGGGATAATAATACTTCCTTTCCCCCACTCTCTTGTCTATTGAGAATGTACACTTTTAGGGGTAGGGACTTTCTCTTACTGTTTGTAGAGTGCCTATCACAACAAAGCCCTGATGTCTGTTGTGCCTTCAAGCATAAACAAATAAATAACTGTAATAAATAATAAACATACACTTTCTTCCTGTTCCTCAACATGTAAATTAAACTCTTTTAGACATAGGCAGAGAGATTACAAATTAATCTAAGGGAGACTAAGTGAGTGTAAAAGAACCTTAATTGGTATACGAGATTCCAATTTATACCACCTTCCACATCTCTTCTGAGTATGGCCCCAGGTTATTAAACACTCAGGGATTTAATCTGAAATTACTGTGATTTAACAAAGCAACTTAAAATGTCGTTCTTCCCCTTGTTCCTTATAGGCAAGAAGAAAAGCTTAATCTTTTTTTAAAAAGTGATGTGGATGACATTGAAAGACAAATAGAACTTGGGATAGTGTGGGAAGATGCTGCCTGCCCTTTACTTCTCAGCTTCGACTCTTGACCTACGGCACCCCAGCTGTAGAAGTAGGCTTGAGTGGAACTGCACAGGGATGCGGGTTATATGGAAATGCAAGTGCCCAGTAGGGCCATTCTTACGTTCTTGTAACTAGCAAGAGACCACCAAACTGCTAGTTTAATTTCCACTTGTGAGTAGCGAAGGGTGAAACTCAAAAGGTTTGGAGGTTCCATTCAGATAAGGACCCAAAAGTTTGGATGCTTACCTAACCCTTTTTCAAGTATCTAAACCTCATGAGTGAAAACCTGGTGCTACCTAAATATGGGCAGGCTTTCACTCCATACGTCCACAAAACAGGGCTGGATATCTCGTGAGAACTGAACTTTTTCAGATCTCCAAAATATTGTGTTGGTTTTTTTTTAAAAATCTGGGCAAAGGAGATCAGGGTTCATTGATGTTTTATCCAGACTTGATTCACTTTTCTCTATTCACGAGCCACTACTCTCCTGCAATGTGCATTTGCATGTTTCTTCGTTGTTCTACTGCCAGGAGAATGGAATAACCACAATCAGCCAAGATGTAGATGAAGTGGTTTGTCAACAAGTGGGGAGAGCATCAGTGACATGCACCAGCTCCTGTCCTTTTTCTGATAGTCCCAGGACCAGGATCAGGTCACTTAAAATCTTGGTACCCCTACTCATGCATCAGACAGCTAACCTACTGGAATAAGTGATTTTTTTCTCTCTTCCAGCACTATCAGTCTCATTAACGATTCTACAATGCCGTTTCCTACTTTAGAAAAAGTATATCTGTTAGCTAGCGGAGTTTGACAATACAGATTTGAACATCTCTATTTAATCACTGCCACTGTACACTTAATAGAGTATGGCCCTGATTCAGCAAGACACTTAACCACATGCCTAACTTTAAGCACATGAGTAATTCCATTGAAGGCAATGGGGATGTTCACATGCTTAAAGTTAGGCACGTGTTTAATGAATTTAAACATGAAATTAATTTTTGAACGAAGGAAGAAATGATCAGTCATCTTTTTACTTCAGTGCAAAGGAATCACATTTTGTCTATGGTAAATTAATCTAAGAGAAAAGTGTTCATAACAGATCTTTATTACTGCATGCAGTGGATGTTGTTTGGATCTAGGAGAACAGGGAAACCAATGTTCTTTTAAAATGGGGCTTTTCAAAATGACATTAAGAAAAATAACCCAACAGCAGCAGCAACAAAAGCTTTCAGACGTAAGATTAATGCGTAAACAATCACAAGATTAATGCATAAACAATCACAAGATCAGCATCAAAATTTACCTCACAGAAAGTGGCAAATAGTACCATTTGAAATATCTTTTCTCCTTGCTCAGCATTTAACACTCCAGATAGATACACCATCTCCCTCCCCCCCCCCCCCGACTTTCCCCATTAGCACCCAACACAATCTGTTCCCTAATTTTGATTCTCCATGGCCCACCTCAAACGCCAACTTTCCTTTTGGCCCAGAGGGGATGAGTGGTGATAACTGGCCAGACCTTTGGATAAACAGCACTCTGTGAGAGACTGAAGTGGACATACCCCAAAACAAAAGCAACTGGAAAGAAATATTCACCCCTAATATTAGAGATGCCCCTTACATTTTAACATCCTGAGAGTGTTCATGTGTCCCAACTCTAAGCAAGGACCCATCCTTAGATACATGTCAACACAACTCCTTAAATGGCTCAGTAGGACACTACTGAACAAGGTAAGACACCCCTTTGTCACAGCTTCTAGGTTGGCTCAACAGAGGGGAGTTTAACATGGTCAGCCAAAATCAAGTGAGTGCAAAACAAATTTTTTGCTGGTTTAATTATAGAATATAAATTCTAGCCAAGATGTTGGAAGGTTGGTTGATTGCACTTTGTTTTCCAGGATGACTGTAAACAGTGAGACAACTCACTCTCTGTAGGATATGTAAATAGATGCAAAAGTTTTTTTGAGGGAAATTTGGCTTCTGAATTAAATCATAATTGTAACTAACTATATATACACAAGGGCCAGATTCTCCATTCCTCCTGATCCCTGTTTGGTATGGGAATAGGGCGAGAGACAGGGGGCTTTCCGACACTTTTGGTCCTTCCCATATTCTGGGGCTTTCTGGGGTCTGCTCAACCCTGGATGTAAGTTAGAGGAGCCTTAGGGCTGCTCTAACCCACAGTGAGCTGCAGCAGTACCCGAGGGGACATTCTAGCAAGCAAGTATAGTCAGAGTGACACACCCTCATTTCCCCAGACACAGAAGCTGCAGGGCATATGGGGTGAGCATTGGAGAAACAGAACCAAAACAGAACCTGTTTCCAGGCACCTTGTACCAAATACCCCTCTTGTCCCATCATGGGATATGAGGAACAATGATGAAAGTCAGAGTCTCATCTCCTGCAATGGGAGAACAGAAACTAAGTAAATGGCATGAGTTATAAAAGTGTAATAGCAGACAGGATGATTAGTAATAGAAACCTTTTGTTTTTCAGTTATAGATGTTGCCTACAGCTATTCTTTACCAAATCAAAAATAAAGAGGGTAGAGTTAAGCAATACAGGAATTTTTAAATAATTATTTGTGCACATTGCACGTATCATCCAGATGGAAATGATCTGTCTAGACAAATCTGAGTCCTTATGCAAACTCAAAATTCCTCAGTAATCATTCCTTTCAGAAATAATTAAAGTGGAACCATTGTGTATTGCAGTCTGTACTACTCCTTGAAAATGCAGGTTGGGGGAGATCTTATCTAAAAGCAAGATATGCACAAGAGAATGCAAATATTAGCAATATTTTTGGACAACTAGAGAAGTTTCTGAAATCACCCGAACAGAGACTATGCAAATCTGAAAATTCTGAGCACATTAATATTGTGCTAGGCACATATGGTATCCTTATGGAACCATGATGGTCAAAATTGGCAAGGACGACATTATGATAGGTCCTTACAATATCATACAGAAGCATAAGAAAGCAGAAGGCCCCACTTGTTTTCCTACACGGGCTACCTGCATTGCAGGTCATGCCTCACAGCAGAGGGGGAAAGCCACTTCAGTGGGACTGCTACTCTCTATTCTGCTCAGGTGAGGTGGGAATGTTTGGGCAGAGGCGGAGAAAAGAAAGAGCCAAGGTGCCGACACACAGAGCAGGAAGTAACTTGCTTCTGACCTGTGCCCATTGGCAGAACCAGGGAAGGAACTGTGACTCTGAGAATATCAACTCCCACCGTGGTCTGCTGCTCCTGGGACCACTCATGACCCAGAGCAAATTGTGAAGGGTCAATCCAGCCGTAAAAAAAAATTGTTTTAACTGTGACAATATGGTTGTGATGACCATTTCTGACTTCCCCAGCAGACAGTTGGCTATGCCAGGTGGCAAATCTTGAACAATAGACATTAACTCCCTATAGCCAGAGGAATGATCTATTTCATAAAAAAGGCAATGCGTTCCTGAAATCAAGGAAGAGGGATCTGAAAAAGGAAACAGAGGTGGGCTCAAATACAAAGCAGTCCCTGATTTTGCATCCACTGAATTCATTGGCGGTTTTGTCATTGACCTCAACAGAAGGAGGATCAGGCCCATGTTACTGTTATCAAAAAGCCGGATGTGAACCTTTGCTCTACTTTTGAGTATATTGGTTAAAAATTTACCAGTGTTTATTTAACCTGATTCAGAGTGAGACACACTGTAACATAAAGTCAACACTTCTTTCTCAGGATCGGGGAAGAAAAACCGAACTTTACACATGGGAGGAAAAGTGTTAAAAACAACTGCTTACACCGATGTTTGGAGAAAATTATGTAAATATTTATGCAAAGACAGCTTTGCAGAACACAGCAAGACGCACCAGAACTCCCATTGCCGGTGCGCACATTCAGCAACACAGTTGGATCAACAGCCTGAAAAGCAGATGTGCCAATTTCCTGTATTGGATTATGATGAGTCCTAATTACGCCAGAGCTGTGGCAATGTCCTGTCTTCGTATGACTCTTAATTTTGTTTCAGATGTCAGCTGTGCAACCTGTTTCCGGTACACAATCACTGGGAAGTTACAGCTACAAAATAACTACAAATAAGTTAAAGCTTAGCAATAACACTAAACAAGGGCTGCTGATGATGCAATTTGTGAGCACTCTTTCCATTGACAGTGTAGAGTACAATAAGACACATAAAACACACAGATACCAACAAGGTTATAGTTATGTTTACAGTGTCTGAAATTCACTCCTGTACAAAGGGCCAGCACAAGGCACGTACGCCACTTACATTCCACTTAAACCCTCAAAATGTGGCTTAGTGGGATTTACATTGTGTATATGCCCTTTGCACAGGGGTTAATTTCACCTACATTTAATTACCTAAGGTTCAGTTTTATAACATAATAATATCAGCAGAATTTTTTCAGTGGCCATGATTTTACCAAATGTGGCCAGAATTTTAGGGCCTGATCCAAAGTCCGTTGAAGTCAATGGAACCACTTGTACTGAGCCGGTGCTCGGGGCAGGGGCAGCACGCGGAGCCCCGTGGTCCCCACGCCTAGGAACCGGACCTGCTGCTGGCCACTGCCAGAGCACAGAGCAGTGTCAGAACGGGTAGGGACTAGCCTGCTTTAGCCAGGCAGCACCGCCGACAGGACTTCTAACGGCTCGGTCGACAGTGCTGACCAGAGCTGCCGCAACCCAGTGCTTTATGTTTTGAGACCCAGTACTGGGTTGTGACCCGCAGTTTTAAAACCACTGCTTTACCTTATTCCAGATTAATTTGCATGTGGAGACAATCCTAATTCACAAAGTGTTATAAATTTGTTCCAAATGGATCCAATTGTCTCTTAGCAACTGGTGCTGCAAACCCCATCAAACTTTAAAGTGCTTTTGTTAGGAAAAGACTTTGGTTTACACAATGTATAGTGATTCTTACCACAACCAGTCTTCCTTTTCATTGTTTGCTACACCACCACTTATAAGAGAGTACATGACAGCAGTAAATTGTGTCATAAATGTACTAATATACCTCTTTGGTTGTTTCCAGACATAGGACAGAACAAGTTCAGGCATTTAATACATAGTATGGGCCAAATCATGCCACATTCAGGTGAGCAGTTCCACAGTGAGCAGTGAGAGGAGCAGGATTTTGTGCAATTATTGTATCTGTGTTGGCCCCCAGAAAAACAATTAGCCACATAGTTATTACACATTTTAATAGACTAACATCACATTTTCATGACCCTTTCTTCAAATGGTCACCATTTTTAAAAGAATCTAGTGTATGTTATAAAGCAAGCAATGCTGGCATGTCCTGGCACATACAAATCTGTTCTTTATGGGACCAGGTGGCTCTAGAAAAGAGTGCTGAATGGTATTAAAAGCATGGTTCCACAATCTGTTTTAGTTAGTGCTGCAAGCCGGTGAGTAAATACAATTCTAAGACACAGACAGGAATGGTGGTGACTTTATACAGAGATGATCAGCTGAAGCAGCACTAGGATACATTTACACTTTGCAATAGTGCCTTGGAAATCAGAAAGTACATCACAAAAGCAGATGCTGGAAGGCTTTATACACATATATAGGGATAAAGATTTCAGGAAATAAAATACAAGATATTGACCGATTGCCTTTGGGACAGAAAAATTAACTGCTCAGTAATACTCAAAGCAGAAGACCTTGGGCATTATATTGTCATTTCAGTATCAAGACGATATTTTATTAACATTAAAATTCACTCATAATCTCAGTTTTCATATTAATAGAGCAAAACAACTAATTTAATACAGATGGACAGGAAAACAAATAAGTCATGATATCAAGAATGATCCTCCCAGGATGCCCCTGATGGCTACCTATAAGAGGACAATCATTTTTGTGGTTAAGGCATTAAATTTGGACTGAAGAGATCTGGGTTCCTGCATGAGATCAAGCAAGCCATTTAATCGCTCTGTGCCCCAGCTCTCTACCTATGAAATGGAGATAATTCTTCCTGCCCTTTGCATGTCTTGCCTATAGACTATAACTTCTTTGTGGTAGATGCTGTCTCTTGCTCTGTGTTTGTAAAGCACCCCAGACTATGGGGCTGTCTCCGCTGGGGCATCTCTCTAGGCACTACTCAAATACAGTGCCTAGCACTATGGGGTCACGGTCACCCGAATTCCCACACCAAGGCACCCCCTTGGCTCTCTACTGGGACCCAGCATTATCCAGGCCTCTCCTCTGCCATGTCTGGGTGTTCCACCATACCAGTCCAGTCTTAAGAGGCTCAGCCCCCCAGCTGAGCCCTGAATAGTCCATCCCTTCTAGGGGGTTATCAATAAACACAAAAAACATAAATGCAAACCAATCATCCCAGAGATATGGTAAAGCTCTCTTCCCTCAGAAGGCTTCTGTAAAGCTGTGGGCCCAACGAGGCTCACCGGCTAGTGTAAAGGCACCACCCCGTCACAAGGGTATCTGTAACAGTCCATCTGAGGGCAGGGGGTAACCAGTCATCTGAGGAGTTCTTGCCTTTAGCCAGCCCTTGTTCCAGGAGCTGAGGACTGGAGACCTATGCTCTTCATTGGTCTGCCCCCAACTGAGCTGGGTTTCTACCTTTTAAACTCCTCCCTCCAATTCCGGCATCTCTCACAGGTGTGGTGGGGCAGGGCCACCTGCTCCCACATTAGATCATTAACCCTGTGTTGCCCAGTGTGAGGTTTGTATACCCCATCGCAGCCACCTGCTATGTGGGTCTCAGAGGCCATGTCTACACTACAAAGTTAAGTCGACTTTATGTAAGTCAATAGCGAGCCTCCGATTTAAGCAAGTCGATCTTGCATGTTCACACCACACTCATTGTGTCTGCGGAGTGCGTCCTCACTAGCAGCGCAGGCATCGACGCACGGAGGACTACACGGTGGGTAGCTATCCCACAGTGCACATAGCCAAATGGAATTTTGGGGAGGGCTTGCAATGCCTTATGGGACCAAAACATTGTCACAAGTGGTTACGGGAACCTGGCATTAGCCTCCCGTGATGCACTTACCTGCCTCCCTTCCTCCCTGAAATCAAGAGTAAACAAACCAAGCCTTTTTTGGAAATCCTGGGTTACCTGCGTGGATGCCATAGCATGATAAGCATGGACGCTGCTCAGCTGCACACTCTTGTTGTGAGCATTACAAACACCTCGCGCCTTATCCTACAGTATTTACACAGCTGATACAGGAGCTGCAGCACTGAACAATGCAATGTCAACGCATCCTGCTGCAAGCCATAGAGCAAAACAATTTGCAGTTGCTGGTGACAGTCGGGCATCAGCTGAACACGGTTGGGGGACTGTTTCTGGTCCTGGGAAACAAGCACTGACTGCTGGGACCAGATTGTTATGTAGCTATGGGATGATGAGCAGTGGCCGCAGAACTTTTGAATGCGTACGGCCACTTTCCAGGAACTGTGTGCAGAGGCTTTCCCCAGCACTGAAGCACAGCAGTACTAAAATGAGAGTAGCTCTGACAGTGGAGAAGTGAGTGATCACTCTGTGGAAGCTTGCAACGCCAGACTGTTACCGGTCAGTGGGGCATCAATTTGGAGTGGGTAAATCTACCGTGGGATCTGTTGTGATCCATGTTTGCAGGGCCATTAATAGACTTCTGCTAAGAAGGGTAGTGACTTGGGGCAATGTGCAGGACATCGTGGATGGTTTTGCTGCTTTGGGTTTCCCTAACTGCAGAGGGGCAATAGATGGCTCGCATATCCCTATCTTGGCACCACGTTGCCAAGGAGTACATAAACTGAAAGGGGTACTTCTCAATGGTGTTTCAAGCACTGATGGATCACAGGGGCCATTTCACCGACATCAGAGTGGGATGGTCGGGAAATGTACATGACGCATGCATCTTTAGGAACATGTCTGTTTAGAAAGCTGAAAGCAGGGACTTTCTTTCCAGACCGCAAAATAAACATTGATGATGTTGACATGCCAATCGTGATTCTGCAAGACCAGCCTACCTCTTTCTTCCATGGCTTATGAAGCTGTATACTGGCCGCTTGGACAGCAGTAAGGACCGATTCAGTCATAAGCTGAGCAAGTACAGAATGGTGGTGGAATGTGCTGTTGGATGTTTAAAAGGTCGCTCGTGCTGTGTGCTTACTAGGTTAGACCTCAGTGAAAGCAATATCCCCATTGTTATTGCTGCCTGCTGTGTGCTCCATAATATCTGTGAACCAAAGGGCAAAAAGTTTCCGCTGGGGTGGGGGGTTGAGGCTGATCGCTTGGCAGCCAATTTTGAGCAGCCAGACACCAGGACAATAAGAAGAGCCCATCAAGTTCTGTGTCTCCATGAGGCTTTGAAAACCAGTTTCAGCAATGAACCAGAGTAATGTGAAACTTATCTGTTTCAGAGTAACAGCCGTGTTAGTCTGTATTCGCAAAAAGAAAAGGAGTACTTGTGGCACCTTAGAGACTAACCAATTTGTTTGAGCATGAGCTTTCGTGAGCTACAGCTCACTTCATCGGATGCATATGCATCTGATGAAGTGAGCTGTAGCTCACGAAAGCTCATGCTCAAACAAATTGGTTAGTCTCTAAGGTGCCACAAGTACTCCTTTTCTTTTTGCAAACTTATCTGTGTTATTCCTTACCAAACTATCCCCTCCATTGCATTTTCTCCTCTGTAAACTCCACCTCCACCAACCACCATGTGTTGAATGAATAAAGAGCCTTTTCTCCTCAACCCTTTTTGTTTTATTATGCACACAAACATACAGAGACTGCAAAGAAAAGTAAGATAACCTGGGGCAAAAGGGCTGATAACATTGTGAGGGGAGAAACAAGGAAAGCTTGACTGCAGATGCAGTGCAATAACAACCAAAGGTGTGGGAATGGGCACCTTCTGGTCCTTGTACCCTCCCCTGGTGTTGAGTGCAAGGGATACCAAACTTTCCCCTCCCCCCACCTACCTGCTTCATAGGACATTTGTGGGAGGAGGATGTGGAACTGGGCGATGATGGCCGCAGGTTCCACATAGGCTGCAGAGGGACTCCAGCATCCAGATGCCTTTCTTGAACCTCAGCCAGATGCCTCAACATGTCTGGCTGCTCCTTCATAATCCGCAGCATCTCTTCCTGCTTGGCACACTCCTGTTCCCTGCATGCTTTCCTGTCCTCCCTGTCCATGGCAGGTATTCAGACAGTGAAACCCTCCATGCTCTGAGCTCCATCTTATCACTCTCGGAGGTGTGCATTAACTCATGGAACATGTCCTCCCAAGTCTTCTTTTTCCACCTTCTAATCTGGGAAAGTCTCTGTCCCGGTTTGGAGGATTCAGCTGAAACCGTGTCTGTCGGTTCAAGGCATACAAAGCACAAGGGAACCATTGACAGTGCATACATTGTTTCTGGTGCAAGGTTGATTATTTTTATTAAAAATACACCTCTTAATGCACTTCACTGCAAGCCACCAGGTAATCACCACCGCTGGCTATTGCAAGAGTTGGTTTGCTGCTCCAGCCATGGTGAGTAAGGCCACGAGGCATGGGCAAGAGGTCTTGTGCTGCTACTTTTGTAAAGACATAATTGGGAGCACAATTGGAAACTTGAGAAATGCCCCCTTCCACCTAGCAACCTGGATGGGGCTTGAAGACAGGCACCAGTGTAAAGCTCCCCAAATAGTTTGTTTTTTACAAAGGTGGCACCGGGTTCGGGGGGAGGGATACACACAAGAAGCCATGCCCCCACTTTTTTCAATGCTGCTTGCAATACCCAGTGATCCCTTCCAACCACAGCCATGACACATTAGGGAAAGCATGGCTGTGTGACCCAGATTTCACCAAACGCGGGTGGATTACTTGTTCTATTGTTCGCGGTTCAAGGGCTTGCATTGAAAACTTCCCCCATTTCCCCTAGGTGACCCAGTCTCCTGAGGGTAACAGTGGCAGTATGGGAGCAGATACTGCAAGCATCTGGGTACAAATCTAGTCCTTTGCACCACACAGCATTGCAGCACATGATGCCAGCAGAATTAATACCGGAGTGGCGTGAGAAAGTGTCCTACCATGGTGGATGAAATAAGGCAGCCCTTCCCAGAAACCTTCTGCAAAGGATTGCAGAGAACCTCCATGAAAGCTTCCTAGAGATCTCCATGGAGGATTCCCGGGCCATCCCTGTGCACATAAACTGTCTTTTTTGGAGAGCACCCTCTGCGTAGCTGGAGTGGCTACCAATACCCACTATACCTCCTCTTTTGTTCAGATTAAACATAAAAAATAATAGCATCTAGCCCCTACAGTCAGACTGGAAAGATGCCTTCCCCGGCATCACGCTCGGCCGTCACCTGATCCTGTGAGCGGATGGGCTTCGGGGTTAAAAACAGTTCTTGGCTGTTGGGGAGAATGGATCCTCCACTTGCCTGCCTCCCATTCTCCTCCTTCTTCTCTTTCTCATCAACAACGTCCTCCTCCTGGGAGGTATGCACGCTGCCTTTTGGGGTAGAGATGGGGTCGCCGCCGACAATCGCATGCAGCTCCTTGTAAAAGCGGCATGTCTGTGGGGCAGAACCAGAACGACTGTTTGCCTCCCTTGTCTTCTGGTACGCTTGCCGGAGCTCCTTTATTTTCATGCGACACTGCTGCGTGTCCCTGGTGTAACCCTTCTCCCCCATACCCCGCGCGATCTTGGCATAGATGTCAGCATTTCCTCTGCTGGATCGGAGCTCTGCCTGCACAGATGCTTCTCCCCACACAGAAATAAGATCCACCACCTCCTGTGTACTGCAGGCTGGAGCGCGTTTGTGGCCTTGAGTCTCCATGATTATCTGTGTGGGTGAGCTCTCCACGCTGATCAAACAGGAAATGAAAATTCAAAAACGTTCCCCTGTCTGTTTCCTGTGTACCTGGCTGCTGTGCAGTGTAGTTGAAAGTGCTCTCAGGAGTGGTCGCAGCGGAGCACTGTGGGACACCTCCTGGAGGCCAATTCATTCAATTACACAACACAGTGTCTACACTATCCCCAAGTCGACACATGGGTGTCGATTCAAGCGCTACACCTCTCTCAGAGGTGGAGTATAGACGTCAACTTTACAGGTGACTTAGGTTGGCGGAAGGGACTCGGTAGTGTAGACACATGTTATTACATCAACTTAATGCGGCTTCAGTCGACCTACGTTTGTAGTGTAGACCCAGCCAGAGGCCCCCGCTGTGGGCTCAACATCTCCTACATGCATCAGAATCTTTGGTCCCAGTTTTACACATCCTAGATGGAATGTGTACTGCCATTTTAGTGCTGCATCCTAGAAGGAAAACTCATCTGCTGACATCAGACCCACCCAATCCTGCACTCAGATCCATGCCGGCAGATTCCTGCATCCATGCGGTGCCCCATTTAAATCAATGGCGGTGAATGTGCAGTCAATTGCAGCTTATCTCCACCAACTGGCCACTGACTATTCTCAGAAGTTTGTGCCACTCTCTCTGCAGAAGCAGCTTTTGTTGTTGTTTTTGTTCTTTTCAAGACTATCACCACAGTAAAATTTGACATCTATAGTTATTTCAAATGTGGGTGATCATGTTTCTCAGAAGATCCATGTGTCTCAGCAGGTGTGCTTGGCACCACCACTGCTGAAACTGAACAAAATAAGAAATTGGCAGCTCCAGCCTCTGAATCAGAAATAGAGTAAATAAAGCTGCATTCACCTGGAGAGCTTTGAGACATCTCAACTAGAGGAAAGCAAGGCTGGCTCAAGTGAAGACAGGTTTTGATGGATGCACTCCTCAGCTGTTCTCTGCTTTCACCGAGCCACTCAGCCCAACAAACATCTTAGTTCCCTACCTGTGGTCTTTCTTTTTTCCAGAAAAGTTGGCCCTTTTTCTGTGCAGTTAGATCTTCCAATTCCTAAATGTACCCAAAAACCCTTTGGAACAACTGCGACTGTACTTCAAGAGGGGTTCTATGGTCACCAGCGTAAAGAATTCAGAGGCAGATGCGCATCCAAGACCTAAAGGTACTTGCTGTAAACAACCGAAGCAACGCAGATACCCCTTCGTGGAGAAAGGACAGAAGTTCTGCAGTGAAAATAGAATAGCTTGGGACTAACCTATAGATGAGTAACCAGTGTGGTCCCAATAATATTCCAGCGGCGCCCCTTAAAAATGTAATGTCCTTGGCCTCTTATTTACCAGCTAAACTAAGGCATAAGGCTTCTCCTGCAAGGAACGTATGGGAGTCTTTGTACTGGTATTATAATTACAGTGCCATGATTGTCACCCCATTGTACAAGGCCCTGTACAAAAACACACTAAAAGACAATCACTGTCTATATAGACTATAAGCTCTGTAGGACAAGGCAGACTGAGGGTGGGAGATTAGCAGTATTATTGTCCCCAAGTTACAGACTGGGAACTGAGACACAGAGAGATTATATTATGTGCCCAAGATCTCACAGGACATCTAGGACAGAGCCAAGAACTGAATACAGATGTCCACAAAGCCAGCCTTCTGCACCTTCTATTACCGTAGCCTTATTATATCAGTGACACAGTGACAATGGTAATTCCTCGTACATATACTCCATATAGCACATTTCATCGGGAAGGGTTCTAAATCACTGTGCCGACAAACTGAAATGCAGGCTGGATGCAAGAACCACTTCATTCACCACTGAAATGCAGCCACTTCTGGAGTGAAATGTGGCAATTCTCTGATATCAGACATCAACACATCCTTACTACAGGAAGTAAAGAATACCTAGCGGCAATTACCTGCTGCAAATTGATTATGTAACCCCCTACTCTTTTAAGCCATGTCATCCTTACTGACCGCAAGTGAAACACAGAGCTGAGTCACCAGCTAAGAGTTCTCACCTTGTTGCCAATCACCTGAAAAGCTTTTGTGAACCCTCTCACAAAAATCGCCGTTCTTTCATCCTCGTTTATCTGAGACAGTGCTGATTGTGTTCAAGGGCTCCCAACTTCATTTCGTTACATCCATCTGGGCAGAGAAAGTGTGACAGGCGTGTGTGGGTGAGTCTGTGTGTCTGCCTGTGTTGTGATAACGTTTTAGCAGGGATACAGTCGCCAGAGAGACAGTGTGAGAAAGAGAAAATGGACTGTGAAACATGGACTGTGAAAGTAGAAGAATACCCAAAATCCTGACTATCAAGTCTGTTACTTTCCTCTCCAGCTCTCTGAATTCACTTTGTAGTCAAGGCACAGGAGCCTATGCCTAAGGAAGCTTACTCTGGATGGCAATGTATAAATTGCAAACCAGGGTTGATGTGCATTTGAAGAACTGCATTATGAAGCTCTTTACTCTAGCTGTCTTTGTCTGGTACTTAATCATTTACTTTAATCAACATCTAAGTCTTTCAATACATTCATTAGAGGAAATATATAATAACAGAATACAATGGAACTTTATTTTGTATAGGGTCTGTGTGAGCAGGCTGAGTTCCTACCTGTTCTACACACATACTAGGATAGTGTTCAAAACTCATCCCTTTACCTTTGTTCTCCCTTTATTTTTATGAATAAGATACAAATCTTAGCCTGAGCTTGTTGCTGAGCTTGCTGTTTCTAATGTTTTTCCACACAAGAGTTTCTGTCTCCCCTCTGAGTCGAGAGAGAAATGCAAACACTGGACTGAAGCTAATGAGACCCTGCTGGTCTCTCGGTCATCGTGAGTCAGCAGAATATCTCTGTATCTTCATGTAGTGTCTTAGAACCTAACATCCATCACAGTCTGTAATAGAAATTGTATGCTAAAATCCTTTATACAGATAAATAATACAATGACAGAAATAAATAAAAGCAGGACAAGACAGAAATTAATAGGCACTTCTGTAATTGTCCTCTCCTTGTTCGCCTCCTACCTCAGTGGGCCACTTCTCTGCTGTTATCCAAAGGTTTTTCCTTGGTCCCTTCTCTTTTCTCACTACACCCATCATCAGTAAACTTATCCACTCCTTTTGTCACTGTTACCATTACTGTGATAATGACTTTCAAATCTAAGTCACCATTCCTGACTTCTGTCACTCTGAGCAGACTCAGATCTCTCCCCCGATATCCCACCATTTCTTTGAACTAGGTGTCCAAAACCATGCTTCTTATCTTTCCTCCTCTCAGATTTGAGCCTGCGTCGAACCTCGCAGGGAGCGTTCAGCATCTCACAGGATCAGACACTTAGTTATTGAATGTATCGGATCAACACAGGACACCTTGATGGCCTTTAAAAAAGCATTAGAGATTACAATCATAGTGATAGAGGCTGATAAGAGTGTGAATTACAGTGCTGCCGTTCTCTTAAGATCAGGATGCTATCTGCCACAAAGAACTTATTTTGAAAAATATACATAAACAAATACAATTTTCCAAACCACCTGAATGACCTAGGAGCCTAAGCCCCACTGTAAATCAATTTTTGAAAACAGCACTAAGGCCTGGTCTACACTTAGAACTTAGGTTGACATAGCTATTGCACTCAGGGGTGTGAAAAATCCACACCCCGGAGCACTGTAGCTATGCTGACCTATCCCCAATTGTAGAAGCACCTATGTCACTGGAAGAACGCTTCTGTCAAGCTAGCTACTGTCACTCAGAGAGGTGGTGTTTCTACAGTGACGGAAAAACCCCTTCCGCCACTGTAGGCTTTGTCTACGCTACAGGGTTATGCCAGCATAGCTAGGACACCATAACTCTGCCTCTATAGGCCCACAGTGTAGGCCTAAGGCTCCTAAGTCACTTCAGTGCCTTTGAATATTTTTATCCTCGTTCATTACAGAGAAATAACTTCAGGCTAATGTCGAGCAAAATGCACTGGGCCTAAATCTCCACTCCCTCCCACCAGTTTTACACTTCTGTAGCTCAGTGGAAACCAGTAGAAAATTGGGCCCTGCAATGAGATGAGATAGCCACAGGGGACTTTACAATGGGGAAAATACACCATACACATTATAGCAACACATGAAAATGTAGCCACAATTTAAGCACAAGTTCTGGATTTTTAAGAGGAACAACTCATGACAATCAGAAATGATGTGACTTACCAGTTACTGTGGTAAGAATAAAGTCATGAAAATCCAAGTCTGAAAACATGCACTGGTTCCTCATTTCACACATTTCCCATATCGTGCATCGTCGTATATGGGCCAAATTCTGCTATCATTGCTCTTTGTCATTTCAAGAGTTAGCTCACTATGAATTACTACAGCTTCCTTTCACAGTACTGACATCTCATGACTGCTTTTGCTTTCTGAGTTGTCGAAGCGTATATTTTAAAGTGGTACATTTTATTTTTTTTAACAATAGAAGGCAACATAACAGGATATGGATTTGTTACAGTACAGTGTGAATATACAAAACAAAAATAATGTAGTGCATTAGGTTTCATTGGAAAGGCGTATACCATAACTGTTTTCTCTTAGCCGGTTAAGTAAAACTCATCAGCTCTTTGCCAGGGGTCCAAATCTGCCATCACTGCATAAACCGAACTCCCAGGAACACAGGATAAGGGCTACATATCGTTTTAGCAAGCTCTGAGAGGCTGGTTCTGCCACTCTTATGCACACTGAGTTGTATAGTAGGTCACTATGTGAGTTTTCAGGGAGACAGCTCTCAAAATTTGGTACTACTCAATGTGCAGGTGGCAGAATCAGGCGCTATATTTGTAAACTGCAGCCAATATCTCCCATGGAAACAGTGGTTTAATAGTTGAAGGGAAATTGTTTGTCTGTGTGTGAGAAGACACTCTGTGGTGGTGAGAGGTCTCCTGTAGAAAGCATGCCACTGATTGAAAGATGTAGATTGTTTTAGCCATGACTGACTGTAGGGGCCCAGATTCCAAGCTTTCTCTGAGGGTACATCTACACTGGACATACAACTAGCCAGAATCTCCCAAGGTGTGTGCTTTGCACTGCCAGAGTGGCACAAATTGGAAAGTGGGCACCAATGATCTGGTGCCTGTTGTGTGGAAGTTTTATCCTCACCGCGTCCTACTGTCAGAACAAAAAATATACTTTCTATTCCTGGAGCACTATTCCTCCGAGTCTTTCAGTGTGTTTTACAAACATGAAAGCCCAGATTCTTGATAGGTTTCAGAGTAGCAGCCGTGTTAGTCTGTATCCTCAAAAAGAAAAGGATGGCACCTTTAGGTCTGGGGAGACAGGCCAGTCCTTGCTTACAGACAGCCCCACAACCTGAAGCAAATACTCACCAGCAACCACACACCACACAACAAAAACACTAACCCAGGAACCTATCCTTGCGACAAAACCCATTGCCAACTGTGTCCACGTATCTATTCGGGGACACCATCATAGGGCCTAATCACATCAGCCACACTATCAGAGGCTCGTTCACCTGCACATCTACCATGTGATATACGCCATCATGTGCCAGCAATGCCCCTCTTGCCATGCACATTGGCCAAACTGGACAGTCTCTACGTAAAAGAATAAATGGACACAAATCAGATATCAAGAATTATAACATTCAAAAAACAGTTCGAGAACACTTCAATCTCTCTGGTCACTTGCTTGTAGACCTAAAAGTCACAATTCTTCAACAAAAAAACTTCAAAAACAGACTCCAATGAGAGATTGCTGAATTGGAATTAATTTGCAAACTGGACACCATTAACTTAGGCTTGAATGAAGACTGGGAGTGGATGGGTCATTACACAAAGTAAAACTATTTCCCCATGTTTATTCCCCCCCGGCCCGTTCCTCACACGTTCTTGTCAACTGCTGAAAAAAGGGTTTTTTTCTCTCCTGCTGGTAATAGCTCACCTTACCTGATCACTCTTGTTACAGTGTGTATGGTAACACCCATTGTTTCATGTTCTCTGTGTATATAAAATCTCCCCACTGTATTTTCCACTGCATGCATCTGATGAAGTGAGCTGTAGCTCACGAAAGCTTATGCTCAAATAAATTTGTTAGTCTCGAAGATGCCACAAGTCCTCCTTCTCTTTTTGCAGATTCTTGATGTTATTCTGGCTCCTCATGAAGATTTGGGCCTACCGACTAAGCCTCACCACACCCCTGTGAAGAGGCATTTTATTACTCCCATTTTACAAATGGAGGCAAAGTGGATGAAGGCCAACATTTCCAAAAGGGCCCATTCATTTGGATTGTCTCACATTTTGGGTTCCCCCACTAGAGAGAGCTGAGTATCTAGCTGGACACTCGAAATGTGAGGCAACACAAAGTAGTGGGGTCTTTGGGGAATGTAAGACTCCCCCAACAATCCCCAATGTCACACAGTAGGTTAGTGGCCAAGGCAGTAAGAGAACTCAGCTGTCACGGAATCATAGAAATGTAGGGCTGGAAGGGACCTGGAGCAGTCATCAAGTCCAACCCATGCGATAAGGCAGGACCAAGTATCTCTAGACCATCCCTGACAGGTCCTTGTCTAACCCAGTGGTTCTCAAACTGTGGGGCAGGTCTCCCAAGGGAGGCATGGGAATGTGTCAAGGGAGGCACGAGCTGTGTGTTTTTGGTTTTTTTAAGAGCTCTGGCTGACAGTCCCAGGTGGCTGGGGCTCGTGCAGAAGGGCTGTACACATCTGAGAGGTGGGGAAAAGGGAACAGCCAGAGTCCTGTCACCCGGGTTCAGGCTCTCCCTCACCAGGAGGGCAGCCCAGTCTCAGGATCTCCTTCTCCCCATGCCCCAGTCCCTCACCTGGAGGCAGTGGGTGGCAGCAGCAGTGCAGAAGGAAGGGTAGCAGTGGGGCACTAAGTCTGCTGTGATAAGTGATATTGACGAATATCACTTTGCACATTGCCACTCTTATTACGGTGCTGCTGCTGGCACGGTGCTACCTTCGGAGCTGGGCATGTGGCCAGCAGCCGCTGCTCTCCACTCTGTCTTCACAGCTGTGTGGTGGTATATGTACTTGGGGGGAAGGGGCATAAATGACTACAGACACAAAGAAGGGGGGCCCGGTCAAATACATTTGAGAACCACTGATCTAACTTGTTCTTAAAAACCGCCAATCATATGGATTTCACAACCTCCCTTGGAAGCCTCATCCACAACTTAACTACCCTGATAGTTAAAAAGTTTTTCCTATTATCTAACCTAAAGTTTCCTTGCTGCAGATTAAGCCCATTACTTCTTGTCCTACCTTCAGTGGACTTAGAGAACAATTTAGCACCATCCTTTTTAGAACAGCCCTTTACATATTTTAAGACTGTTACCAGTTCCCCCCTCAGTCTTCTTTTCTTAAGACTAAACATGGCCAGTGTTTTTAACCTTCCCTCACAGGTCAGATTTTTTAAACCTTTTATCATTTTTGTTGTTCTCCTCTGCATTCTCTCCAATTTATCCACATATTTCCTAAAGTGTGGTGCCCAGAACTGGACACTGTACTCCAGCTGAGGTCTCACCAGTACTGAGTAGGACAGGACAGTTATCTCCCATATCTGATATACGACACTCCTGTTAATACACACCAGAATTAGATTCGCCTTTTTCGCAAATGCATCACATTGTTGACTCATATTCAATTCAATATAGTCCCCAGATCCTTTTCTGCGGTAATATTACCTAGCCTGTCATTCCTCTTTTTGCAGTTGTGCATTTGATTTTTCTTTCCTACATGTAGTGCTTTGCATTTATCCTTATTGAATTTCATCTTGTTGAGTTCAGACCATTTCTCTAATTTGTCAAGGTTGTTTTGAATTCTAATTTTGTCCTTCAAAGTGCTGGCAACCCCTCCCAGCTTTGTGTCATCCATAATATTATAAGCATACTCTCCACTCCATTATTCAAGCCATTAATGAAACTATTGACTAGTACCAGACCCGAGACTAACCCCTGCAGGACCCCACTAGATGTGTCCTCTCAGTTTGACAGCGAACCATCAATAATTACTCTTTGAGTATGGTCTTTCAACCAGTTGTTCACCCAATTTATAATAATTTAATCTAGATTGCATTTCCCTAGTTTGTTTATGAGAATGTCACATGGGACAGTGTCAAAAGCGGTACTAAAATGTCCTCATGCCTTGCTCCATTTGCTTAAAGATTAGACTATAAAGGCGATATGGCTTGGTGGATAAGTCTGAACATTAGCATTTGGAAGACCTGGGTTCTAATCTCAGTTCTGCTGCTGACCTACTCTGTGACCTGAGGCTGGTCACGTCACCTCTTTCATTTTATGTCTTATCTATTTAGATTGCAAATTCCTTGGGGAAGGGACTCTCCCTTGCACACAATGCAGCTCTGATCTGCGTTTGAGCTTCTACATGCTCCTG
This sequence comes from Chelonia mydas, assembly GCF_015237465.2. Classification (NCBI taxonomy): domain Eukaryota; kingdom Metazoa; phylum Chordata; order Testudines; family Cheloniidae; genus Chelonia; species Chelonia mydas. Next base: position 17,309,997 of record NC_057852.1, read on the forward strand.
TAAAACAGCTATAATTTCAGCATCCTAATATAAGTATTCTCCCACAAATGCAAATAGCAATGAATGCAAATAAGGTACCAACGCCATACGTACAAGTGGCTGAGCTTTTGAGGACTCAGATATTATAATCAGAAGTTTTTTTAAATTTATGTTTGTTTAAAATTTCACTGTCATGACAACCTTGCGTGCTCCCATGGGAATTCTCAGGTAAAACAAAGAAAAGTACCAACCACTGTTACTTTCATCAGAAAGAACATCCACAAGAGAGATTTTTTTTCTTACTTCTCCACTCCCATAACACAGCAAATGCTCTGTAGTTTCAAAATATTTCCTCCATTCCTTTTGACAAATACCTCCACTCGAAGGAAGTCGAGACCTGAAGGCACGGCAGACCTTAAGCATTTATCAGAAAAAAGAAGAATACTGTCTGCAACTGGACAAAGCGCAAGCTATGAAAGGGCAAGCCATGACATCAGCTATGGAATGAATTCATTCACTTTGCAAGAAACTAGCATTAGGGGTTTCTCTCTAGGTTCTTTTATAGTTCCCAGGACCTAGTACATAAGGGCCCCACACAGATTGATAGGTTTATCCTCACAACATCCTTGTGAGGTAGAAAGTACAAAGGGGGAACTGAGGCACAGAGAGATTGTGTGTTTTACCCAGGATCACACATGAAGTTTGTGGCAGAGCATAGAACAGAACCTCGATTGCCTGCATCTTAGCCCAGCACTTTAACTACAAGACCAAGCGTGGTGCATTTGCAACAAAAACTAGTAAAGCAGAAAACTGAAATGTGCTAAAACCTTAGGTGTAAAAATAAAATACAGTCTCACAGGAGTCTTTTACCTGTTCCTATGGAAATGCAAGAGACTGGGATTCAAGTCTGATCTCGGATTTGTAGAACCAGTAAGCGCTGCACGCAGTAGGAATCACAAATAGCTGCTCGAAAAAAATCCCACTGATTCATGTATAAAGCAGCTAGGGGAAATGTTCAGATGGAGGGCCAGAGGCGCTGAGCTGAGACAGGCCCCAACATGAAGAGTCTGGTAATTGCCTCTGCTCCAAAAAATACATTGAGAGAGAATATGTCCTTGAGTCTTTTTCTTTACAGTGTATGTGTTAAAAAGGGTCTGACGTATCATTAGTTTTTAAGCACAAGTCCCCATTGTAATCAAGCAAGAACAAGACATTTCATTGAGATACATCTCAAATTTAAGGGACTCTTTCCCCCTAAAATATATGAGCCATTACTATTTGTCCATCACTTACATAATGTACTGTGTGTCAGTGTGTGTATGTGGTTTTAATCTGTTGATCCTGTAATCACAGTCCAAATGGTACCACTATAACCCAGATGCACCAGTAGTTCTAACAATCTTCTTTCACAGTCCTCCCTGTCTGTGATTGAATCAGCTGCTCAGCCAATAAGAAGTGTGGTGGCTACTTTCAAACCTGCTCTTGCACCATCTGCTGCTGTTTAAAGAGAATTGCTTGGTATAATACACACCAATTAACTCTCTGGGACAAGTTCCGCTTTGCTTTTTGATAAGCAGGCAACTCTGGCTACCTCTACACCCCTTCTAAAACATATACTCTGTGCAAATCAGTGATCGTTTGCCTGCAACCTTTATTCTGTGCATAATCCCATGTTCCTGTTCTACCAAGGCACTAGGAAAGCTCAGGTGAGAATTACTCACATGAATAATAAAGGATTGAGCCTTTATTTTACAGCATCCCCCCCCCCCTCCCCCCCCGTTCAAGAAGTGATTCCTTCAAAATGAACTCCTTGGATTGCTCTCTTTAGCATTCTTCTCTTAGCATAACATGTTCTATCCGGTAACTGCACCGTGTCATCTGCCTTACTCCCCCCACTCCCTTTCATTTTCTGATATTGTTTTGGCAACATGCAGCTTTTGGAATGTGAAGTATTTAACTGACTAGTCTAATTCTTTCATCACGATGAGTGAGGTTTGCTTTTTGCTAGTGCATTGGGCTTTCCTCTTGTTTTTCATGTTTCTTTTCACTGTTTAAGAACTATTTTCTGTGTGGCGCTAGGGGAACTGATCATGGCTTTCTCTGCTGCTTTGTTTGTGGGTATTTTTTGTTTGCTTTATGCTGAGTTTTGGCTTGTTTCCACCTCATGCTCAATTTCCCTATTAATCCCAACCCAGGTCCCTTGAACACCTCACCATGAAGCTGTCAGCTGCTAGTTAGAATAAACTAGAAACAGCAACCAGTCCCTGAATAAATGACTTCCTCCCTAATGCTGGCAGAATGACTCCAAAATTATTGGGACTGCTTGCATGAGTGAATGCTCACTAATATGAGAGAGGGTTCCACAACTTGTCCCAGATTATATTGTTGTCCCGCCCTGCTGAGTTCCAGGCAGCATTTGGGAATTTTTAGTTGAGAGGGCTGGTTCCTTGGTGGAAAAGAGATTAGTAACAAAGACTCAATGTTTCCTTTTAAGCTTTTATTCACAGTGTATATCTCTTTCCTCACTCCAGTTTTATACTTCTGTAAATCCACTGATTTTAATAGTTAAACAGAATCCTTATTTACATTGCCATAAAAAGTGAGTGTGTGTGCAGTCAGATCTCTTGCACCTCATAGTAATGAGCTATGTACAGATGAAAGCAGTTGTATGCAATAACTTTCAGCTGTAAGCACTACTAACAATGCATTTAGAAGAGTTACCGTGGGTCTGACCATAAAAACATGAAAGCAAGCATGGAGGGAGGGAAAGCACCTTGCATCAGCACCTGTGAGATTACAATGCATGGTATCGTGCCTGTAGAAATGTGATACTGTGGTTAAGTACAACTACAGAAGGGTAGAGCGGGGCCTGTTATCTTGAACAAGTTCTTTCTGGGAGGGTCTGACAACAACAAGGACAAGTGAACTGGGATGTCAAGTTATTTCGTTAGGCCTAGAGATGTTCAAAAAACCCTTCAAGTTTCAAACATTGTCAGCCGAAGTGAAAGTTTGTGAAAAATTCCTCCCGTTTTTTGAAAATGTTAAGTTTCAGAAATTGGTTACCGAAAGAACACATTTTTCAGAAGTTTTTGCAAAATATTTTCCCACTTTTCAACTACCTCTAGTTATGCCTAGTTTACTTGTGTCTGACAAGAACCTGACAGACCTAAGGGTTGCTGGTGTATCTTTGCTCTCTACACAACATTATGAATGAGGAAGCCACACGATACAGTTGGGTTCCAAATATATACACACACACACAAGGCCAGTTACATATATATAGTTGCTCTGTTAGCTTCTTCAAAGGAAGACAGAAGGCCCACTGGAAAGTTCCTGGGCTTTCTCACCAGTCCAGAAAGGAGCAACATATGCCGCACCCAAATGTATTTCAGGCCTTTGCCTCAGGGCCCAATTTATTATTCAAACACAGCTCATAAAGTAACCCAAAACAAAGCAGAAGCCTTTCCCCCGGTCACCCCCTCCAGAGCCTTACCCTAACACAGGAACTTTTGCTAGGAACTTTCTGAACCCCGAGATTCTACAATACAAGCGAACTCTTCCTGGTCTTTATAAGGACTAAATGCTTTTCATGTTATCACCTGTCTCTCTAGCCACACAGCATCAACTGGGAGGCAACTGATGCATCACCGGTGGGGCTGTGCCCATCTCCCCTTAAAGGGGACAGTCACCTGTGACAGTTCCCAAACCATTTAAAAGGGTACTACCCAATTCCTATATATTACAGTTGCAATAAAACAGGAACCCCAGTTTTCCACACTGGTGGAAACTATCACTCTTTGTTGGCCATAAGAAAAATATTTTTGTCCAGCACGAGCGACAGCGTTCTGGAGGATGATTTGATTTTTAAAGGTGAAGTACTTGCGGTTCTACAGTCCCTGAGATTGGAAATGGCAGAAATCATTCATTCTGGACACATAAGGGCAGAGAAGCATAAGCACAGGGCTAAGGATATGCTGTTTTGGCTTAGTACCATCACAGCCAAACTACACATACTAAAATCCTATTCAGTACAAACAGCCAATGAAGGAATGTTTAGACATTGGCTCAAACTGCAGGGAATTAATTCTAATCCTATTGGTTCTGATTATGCTTTAAGGAGATCTATTTTCAGGCCACATAACATTGTTCAGCAGGAAGCCTTTCCAGTTTGGAATTAAATAGCAAAGTTCTTAAATATTTAGTTAGAGCAAAATCTCAAGTAAACTTGATAAATTCTGGTTGATGTGAGTTTCTCTCTCTGGTTGAATTATTTTCTTAGGTACAGCTGCTGCCTACAAGTTATACCCATACAAGTAAACAGCACACAACATGGTGCCAAATAATTACAGCAGCTGTGTAATACATCTAATGGCCATATACAGACTGCTCCTAATTTTGCAAAAATGATGTCAATATCAATGTCAATGCACCTCTTTGAAAGAAGAGTTGGCACCATCTCTGGCTACACCTCTATTATTTCTCTACAAATGACCAAACTGCAAAAATCAGATTTTAGGGCGGGATTCCAGATTCTGATAGGAATTTTGCAGCTCTGGACCACTTCTTGAAAAGACCTTTCAGGGCCTTGGGTCCCCCGCAGTGATTGTTCCCTGGAATATAAAAACAACACGGAGTCCTTATGGCACCTTAGAGACTAACTCATTTATTTGGGCATAAACTTTCGTGGGCTAAAACCCACTTCATCGGATGCATGGAGTGAAAAATACAGTAAGCAGTACATGCCCATATTACATATTACAGCACATGAAAAGATGGGAGTTGCCTTACCGAGTGGGGAGTCAGTGCTAAGGAGGCCAATTCAATTAAGGTGGAAGTGGCCTGTTCTCAATAATTGACAAGAAGGGGTGAATATCAAGAGAGGGGAAATGACTTTTGTAGGGCTCACGAGGCCAATGCAATCAAGGTGGACGTCGCCCTTTTCCAACAGTTGACAAGAAGGTGTGAGTATCAGCAGAGGGGAAATTTATTCTCATGGGCTTTGCAAGCCTAGTAGTTTTAAATGAATCAAGTGATGAGACAGTTTTTCTTGGCTGACTAGTCCCAGCTCACTGTGCAGAATTTTTCAGCATAGTAAACACATAATTTTCTTTTCTTGATTTCCTTCCATTTTTCCTAGTTATAATGGGTGTTCTTTAACTGATTGCAACACTGTCCCTTTGTTCCACAGTTAGACTAACATGAAGACATACAATTCAGATAAAAAAGGTAGATGTCCCCGTGATGGGTTCTCCCCAGGGTGCCACCTGGAACTGGGGTACCGCTGGGCCCCCTGACCCACCAGCTTGGGCTCCTCTCATACTGTACTGCTGTGACAAGTTGCAAAGCTCTCCAGCCAGCACTTCCCCTAGTTCAGTCTTTGTTCCTCAGGTGTTTCGTCTTGTGTGGGGAGTAAAGAACCACAGATGATGTCACTCTCTGCCTTATATAGCTTTTGCATATGGTGGGAACCCTTTGTTCCAAAGCTTGGTTCCCAGACCAGTCTGTGGAAAAATACTGACATCCCAAGGTGGAGTCCAGCATCGTGTGGCCTGATCACATGTCCTTGTAGAGTCATAGCAGCTTTCACTTACAGGCTGTCTGTCAGCATTCTCAGGAAGGCTCACCAGGTGGGAGGTAAAAAGAAAAGGAGTACTTGTGGCACCTTAGAGACTAACCAATTTATTTGAGCATAAGCTTTCGTGAGCTACAGCTCACTTCATCGGATGCATACTGAGCTGTAGCTCACGAAAGCTCATGCTCAAATAAATTGGTTAGTCTCTAAGGTGCCACAAGTACTCCTTTTCTTTTTGCGAATACAGACTAACACGGCTGTTACTCTGAAACAGGTGGGAGATAAGCGTCTCCTAAGGCCTATTGTTCTCCCTAATGGCTTATTGCCCTGAATAGGTCCTTCCCAACCAGCTATCTAGACTGATTGTTTCGTGGGTATTACTCAGGTGTAACTGCATTTGAAATACAGATACATAGTCAATATTCATAACTTCAGGTACAAAAATGATACATGCACACAAATATTGTAATCATATTCAGAAAATCATAACTTTTCCAATGAAACCCCACATGACTTATCTTGCATAAAATGCATCATAATTATGCTATAACCATACAATAACAATATCACTATGAAGAATATGGGGTACAGTGTCACAGCCCCACAAATAGGCAAAATCGGTTTGAATAACTTCCTTTTAAAACTGCTTTTTAATATTAATTGCTATGGAGAAGGGAGTAAAGGAATGGGGGGGGACACAGATTATGAAAAATCTTTAAAAATGAGAACTTGTACTAGTTACAGAATGAACAGCATATTGTATGTGCTGTGTTAGAGGTATGTTATGAATAACAAAAGCACTGAAGCATTTACATATTTGTTTTCAGAAATTCTGGCAGTTGGATTTCACCATTCTGTGCCTCTTTGCCAGAATCACTAAACAGTGATACATATGGCTTCTGAAGTACCATATGCCATAGAAAATGTTAGCTGATGCCTTTACGGCAGCAACATACTATAGTCTTTATTTAGATTTCTTGCAGTTTTGAACAAAGAATATTAGATCACACAAAACATTGTGCAAGCAATATGTAGCAAAGAAAAGCAAATTAAAAAGAAAAAAATTATAGTTTTATGAATTACGAGGCATTCACACCAATTATTATATCAAACAGCAAAACTAATTTTTTCTTGATGACGAAGAGTTAGGTGGGAATGTTATCTTGTGCTTAGAGCAAGAAGTTAGAACAAAGGACTCCATGGATGTATTATTCCCAGCTCTGCTTTGGACTCAAGCCACAATTGAGAAAAACGTCCCTTAAGCCCCACGGAGGCCAATAGGAGTTAAACACATGCTTAAGTATTTTCCTGAATTGAGACATCACTCTAGGAATATTGCTTTATCTCTCAACTCCCTCAGTCCCGCAGTTTACCTACCCTAAAATTGGGGATAATAATACTCATTTTACAGAAATGATATGAGATTTAATTTGTGTACGTAAAGTGCTTTGAGACCTTCAGATGAAAGTTTGTGTTTAAATGCCAAGGATGATCATTAAGATACATACTGTACAATATTTACAAAATGGATTTAAATCACTCTTGACCTATTTTATAACACAGAGAAACATAGTCCAAGTTAGTAAGATCCCTCTAAAATGTTTTAAATGAAAGCTAATGTTTCAAAATAGTTCACAAATTTAGGCCCCAATCCTGCAAAGAGTTATGCACATCAGGATCTTTATGTGCATGAATGGCCTCTGAGCTCAGTGGGCCAGCTCAGGTGCATAACATCACTCACATGTGTAAGTGTCCATAGGATCAGAGCTTAAGCAATCTATTCCTTCATTGATACATGTGACTCCCATTAACGATAATGGAAATTATATCAGATATTCAGTAGGCATAGAGTCAGTCCACTTGGGAGATTCACCCCAATTCAACAAGATACATTAAGCATGTGAGTTGCCCATTGACTTGAATCAAGTAGTTCTTTTGGTTTTGAATCATTAAATTCAATGGGAGTGCTCACCAGCTTAATGTTGGGCATGGGCTTAAGGACCTTGCTGAACCAGGGTCAAAACAAATAAAACCATTGCATCCATGCACAGTATGCACTGAAGAACCACGCGTTCTCATTGAAGAGTCTCAAATTTCTTTGTTGCTTTTTCCATCCAATTTTTCCCCAATCGCACCCTACCAAGCCTCGTTTCATTATCTCCACAAGAGGTGCCCATTCTTAAGTAAAGTGAGTTAAAAGGAAGACTGCCCCGGACTATTACAAAAATAGTCATTAATTTAATAATTTTTAAAAAGGAAATAGAAAAATGGAAAAATAGACAGTGATAAATTACCTAGAAACGGGCAAGAGCAATTACTCTGCTGTAAGGGCCAGATCCAAACAATCGAAGTCAATTGAAATCTTTCCACTGTCTTCACAGGGCTTTGGATCAGGCCTTATAAGAGAAAAGAATAATTAGCATTGCTACAAGGCTGTTATAGGAGCTGCTCCTGCTCTTATTGAAGTCATTGGCAAAACTCCCTTTGACTTCAATGGATCAGATTTGCACCATAATGCAAAAATATACTATGATGGCACAAAAAGTCTTTGCAGTTATATAGATCCCTAAAATCTCTGGCCAAAACATACAGGCTTATGCTTAAGGGTCATGGTAGCCTTTTAAAACTTGAAGATGATAGTAAGAGTAATTAATAAGATCATCCTGACTTTCGTTGCTCTTGGGCTCACTATCGCTTATGATAAAGGAGTGCTCAGCACTTTTTAAAATCAAGCCACCTATATTTAGGAGTCAAAATATGAATCAGAGTGCCTCAATTTAGGCACTGAGATTGAAAATGTTCATCAATTTTTTTTCCAAAAATTGTCTTTATACAAAATTTTCAATAGGAGTTTTAGGTTCAGGTTGCAGCATCAGTCCCAAAGAGAAGTCAGGTAATTATTGGCAAAATTCACCTCTTAGATCCTCATAAGAAGTTCTCAGCTTTGGTATGCTGCTCTCATTAGAAGCACAGAACTCCATTTATAATATAATTTCCATAATGAATGTCTATAGGAGCTCCACACACATGCAGAGAGCAGAATGCCAAAGCTATATACGACCATGAGCATCTGAGAAGAGATTTCAGAGTAACAGCCGTGTTAGTCTGTATTCGCAAAAAGAAAAGGAGTACTTGTGGCACCTTAGAGACTAACCAATTTATTTGAGCATGAGCTTTCGTGAGCTACAGCTCACTTCATCGGATGCATACTGTGGAAAGTGTAGAAGATCTTATTATATACACACAAAGCATGAAAAAATACCTCCTCCCACCCCACTCTCCTGCTGGTAATAGCTTATCTAAAGTGATCACTCTATGTAAAAGAGTAAATGGACACAAATCAGATGTCAAGAATTATAACATTCATAAATCAGTCGGAGAACACTTCAATCTCTCTGGTCACTCGATTACAGACATGAAAGTCGCTATTTTACAACAAAAAAACTTCAAATCCAGACTCCAGAGAGAAACTGCTGAATTGGAATTCATTTGCAAATTGGATACAATTAATTTAGGCTTGAATAGAGACTGGGAGTGGCTTAGTCATTATGCAAGGTAGCCTATTTCCCCTTGTTTTTTCCTACCCCCCCCCCCCAGACGTTCTTGTTAAACCCTGGATTTGTGCTGGAAATGGCCCACCTTGATTATCATACACAATGTAAGGAGAGTGGTCACTTTGGATAAGCTATTACCAGCAGGAGAGTGAGTTTGTGTGCGTGGGGGTGGGGGGTGAGAAAACCTGGATTTGTGTTGGAAATGGCCCACCGTGATTATCATACACATTGTAAGGAGAGTGGTCACTTTAGATAAGGTATTACCAGCAGGAGAGTGAGTTTGTGTGTGGGGTGGGGGGGTGAGAAAACCTGGATTTGTGCTGGAAATGGCCCAACTTGACACATTGTAAGGAGAGTGATCACTTTAGATAAGCTATTACCAGCAGGAGAGTGGGGTGGAAGGAGATATTTTTTCATGCTTTGTGTGTATATAATAAGATCTTCTACACTTTCCACAGTATGCATCCGATGAAGTGAGCTGTAGCTCACGAAAGCTTATGCTTAAATAAATTGGTTAGTCTCTAAGGTGCCACAAGTACTCCTTTTCTTTTTGAGAAGAGTTTGTTGCCCTTAGGAAGAGGAGAGCAATAAGATGGTTGTCATCACTGATTATCTTGTAGGGAGGAATGAAACTTCTGGTCCAAAGAATGTCACCCTATTTTCTTTCCCAAGTCTTCTGATTCATCCATCTTTCTTCTCCAACCCTGCACACTTGCTTAACTTTAAGCACAAAAGTAGGTCCATTGAAGCCAATGGGACATCTCACATATTAAAGTTAAGTCTGTACATAAGGGTTTACAGGGTTGGGTTTACAACAAATAAGGGTGAGTCTACACAGCAATTAAACACTCCCAGCTGGCCCAAGGTGAGCTGACTTGGGCTTGCAGGGCTCGGGCTGTGGAGCTATAAAATTGCTGTATAGATGTTTAGGCCCAGGCTGGAGCCTGAGCTCTGGACCCCTGCAAGGGGGGATTGTCCTAAAGCCCAGGGTCCAGCCTGAGCATGAATGTCTACACAGCAATTTTTAGCCCAACAGTCTGAGCCCCATGAGCCCAAATCAGTTGACCCGGTCATCTTTTTTCCAGTGTAGACATACCCTAAGTCTTTCTCTACCTATTATTTCATTTATTTCCTGTCCTTAAGCTGTCATGGGCTCTATTGCCTTTGTACTTTTTTATTTGCTGATTTTATATCACCTAGAACGAAAATACCTAAGTGCAGCACAATAATTATTGAAAACATGAAGAGCTAAAAACTAACTCATAAAGTATCCTGCAATTTATAAAATCTTACCTGATCTAGGACAACTAGCTAACCAGAAGAAGGACAAAAACAGAACAGAAACGGAAATGAAATCATGCTCAGTGCAAATCTGGATTAAACAATAAAACCGAAAAGGCCAGTCAGAGCAGCAGACTCCAAGGACTGGGGTCTACAACTGAGAACGCTACACTGATGGTATCAGAAAGCAGAGTTCCAGGAACAGTCAGCAAAGTCACTGGGGAGGATCACAACTGTAACAATAGGACATAGGGAACAAAGTGGTTTCTTAAATAAACATGTTGTAGGGCATATAGGACTTTAGAGTTAGTCATTAACACCTTGAATTGCAACTCGAATGGAAGTTAGCCCATAGAGTGTGAAAGGCAGAGGTTGTATGTCCTCACACCCACTACCCCCAGGAAGTTGCATATTGTGATCCAGATGGGAGATGACAAAGGCAAGGATAACTGTAGCAAGGCCTATATTTGATAGGAAAAGTCACCATCTCCGGGCTATCCCTAAAGTCACAGTCTCTTGGCACAGCAAGCCACTGTTGCTGTATAGGTTCTCACTTACACTAAAGCCACTTTACACAGTTCTGTCAGTGTACAGGGCTCTTAAAGTGGATGTCACTGTAATTTCCAAATACCATTAATGGGAAGAGACCTTGTGTCCTTCACCTAGGCTCCAACCTTACTATATCAAGTCCCATGTTGCTCACCACATCAGCTGTGAGGCTGTCATAGGGGCAGGTTTTTCAATGTCTTGTTTCAATTAGTTGGTTGTAGGATATCTTAATTCTTTTTAGTGGGTGTAGAGCTTTTGAAAGTTTCTATATTAATAGTCCTGGAGACTGTCTCTACTCACAGAACAGGGAAAGCCTGTGTGTCAGTAGCATCCTTTGCCCCAGCTGCTGACTTTACCCCCATCTCCAACCCCCATCCCCAAGCCACTAGATGTGAGTTCAGACGCCATGCCCACTCAGTCCTGGGCCTCTGTTTGCAGAACGCAAACAAGGGTTCTGGAGATCTCACTGAGAACATCAAGATATTGTAGAGGTCAATAGTTCAGCAGGATTCCAAAAAGGGTTGGACAGACATATGGATATGAGGAACATCTAGAATTACATTAATTATCAAGGAATTAAAAAAAATACCGGAAGGGATATAACCCTCTTCTGCTTCAGGGCATAAGGCAACCACTAACTGATGGAGGATAGAAAGGAACTTTCTCTATGAGTAAGTTATCCCATAATTGCTGATTACATGGTTTCTTGCACCTGATTGCAGGGTTTCTGGAGTAGCTGGTACTGGCCACTGTTGGAGACAGGATGCTAGATTAGATGGACCTGTAGTCTGACCCAGCTCCTTCCCCAAAACTTTTATTTTCCATGCTGGATTTGTGAGGTCTACTAGGTTTGGCCCTCACATAGCTTTTGGACACAGTGGTCAAGACAGCTCACAGGCAAAACATCTTCCTTTAACTCCACTTGGTTTTTATTTCCAAACTATGAAGAACCATCCTGTAAGCAAGAACAAGTACTAAGGTTTGTCCAAACTCCACCCAAGAAGGAAAGTGGACAGGAAGCCACTCATCTTACCTCCCATATCAGTGTCATTTGCCACAACTAGAAGGAATGTAAGTGATCAAGGGGCCTAGTTCTAAACCCACTAAAGTCAATGGGAAGACTTATGTTGATATCAAGGAGTTTTGAGTCAGTCTCTGAAAGAAGAGGAAAATAGGCAGCCTCCAATAGTAAAGTGGACAATAATCCACGTTTAGATGTCTGAGCAATGGCACTTGCAAAACAAACAAACAAAGATTTTTTAAACAGACGAACAACTTTATTTAATCTGATTCCAGTAGATCTAGCCACATGGACAATCTAAGGACTGTGTCCTGCAAATGTAATTTAGTGTACAACTATGTTGTAATGAAGTCTGTAAACATCTGTATTCCTTTACTGAATTCCTTACCTTTAAACAACAACAACAATCACTAAACACTGGGAAACATGCTGGATACCAATGTCAGAAATAGAGGTGTGACAAGGAGATATCAATATGACTGAAGTAGTCAATTTCTTTGGAAGGCTCTCTGCACTTACATTTAGTGCTGATTGTCGCGGCACAGACTTCATGGGGAATGAGACCCAGTATCAGGATTATTGTTACTGTTGTCTGACATCAAAACTATCTACTAACATATTTGTACTGTGACTATGAAAGGTGTTAACCCTTTCCTTTCCCAACCATGGACCGTCCTTATATCCCCCATATGCTGCATTACTAAATGATACTTAGCAACTTTATTTCCTTTTCTGATACATCTGTTTGGTGCTTCACATGTGCAGCTTCACTTTCATCTCTGACATCTAAACCTATTGTTTCCTATATTTTTAGTGCCAGTGTGGAAAGAAGCCATACTTGGATTGGGCTTGCCTTTGGACTGGCAGCAGATTGGCATTGGGCATTACTGTCAGGACTTTGGCATGTCATTTAGTAGAAAGTCTTGGCTAATGAATGCCATCCACACCTAGCAGATGTGCCACTAAGTATTATGCCAGATCTTTTACATAGTACAGCACTGCTGGACACAATACTGCTTGGGAAAACCATGGCATCATTGTATTGCCTTTGGTATAAAATTACATCTAGCTCACATTTCTGCAGGAGGGATGAAATTGTGCAGTGGAGGGTAATAAAGTGGTGGTTTCCCCTTCCCAAGCCCATATATCAGATCTGTGACTAAATCATTTTGGTGTCGATTTCTCTCCTATGCCAAAGGAGAAGTCTTTTTTTCTTTTAACCTCCAGTACTAACTCCAGCTGGTTCTTCAGATGCCTTAGCACTACACTACAACTGGCTCTACTTAATTTATAGGTTCCCACTTTAATCAGGTAGGTCTCAGCTTTCGGTCTAAACAAAAGAACATTAGCAAAATCATTGAGTGTGGAACTATAAAAGAAATTTCCAAAATACACTGGAAGCCAAGTGAGCTGCTATGCATAAATCATCCCCCCTTGGCAGCCTTTTCTGTTTGGTCTTTCCTCTTCTGCCCTCCATCGGAAATAGGGAACATTTATGCTGCAGAGGCTAAAGGAGAGGAAAGTTGCATTGCACCGAAGAGTCCAGTTGTGCTCCCAGACGCTTTGACTGTTGTGGACAGTGTGTTACGGTTGGGGGGAGGAGGGCGAGAGATCGATGTAGGAATAACAGGGGCAGACAAGAGGCAACTGAAAAGCGACAACGTCCAACTTTTTGTGCCTCTCCGTTTCCCTCCGCACAGGGAGGCTGGGCTCGCTCTGCTTTGCTTTGCTCCTGCTCTTCGAGGGGGAGAAAACTGGCCCCACGCCGGGCAGTTGTTTCAGGCGGAGGCTTGCCCCTCCAGCTCCCCGTGGCCAGCAGGGCTGGCCCGGTTCCCCGCTCGCCATCCGCTCCCTGAGCTCGCCCAGCTCGCGCCGTGGAGGGGACCTGGGCGCGTCTCCCCACCACCCCCCACCCAAGCCCCGGCTCCTTGTCCAGTCTCGCCCCGGCTTCCCTCCGGCTCCTGCCCATCCCGTCCTTCCCTGCGGACTAGGCGGCTCCGGATGGCGGCTCCACCCGCAGCCCCGGCCCCCGAGCGCCCTGCCCGGCTGCGGGGGCAGGAGCCGGGTCCCCGCCCCGGGAGCGGGCGGCGGCGCGCGAGGTAAGCGGGGACATCTGCCGGGGAGGGCGGTGGTGGCGGCAGGGCTCGCGGCGCTGCGGGCTGACGCCTCTGCCCGCTCCAGGGATGGGCAGATAGCGGGGGGATCCGCTTCCCTCCTCCCTTCAGAGCGTCCCGAGAGAGGCTGGGGTCCCTGGCTCCCCGGCTCCCCCCTGCAGCACCAGGGCGGCTCTCCTCCTTCTCCACTCCCTCCTTCCCTTTCTTTCTTTCTTTCTTTCTTTCTTTCTTTCTTTCTTTCTCCTGCACACACACACACACCCCCTTCTCTCTTTCATTATATTCCTCCAGCTTTCTTTAGACATTATCGAGGAGACAACACTCCTGCCTTGGCAAGGGGGGGACCAGATGACCTAATAGGAGGAGCATCTCCCCCTCCTTCCCCCGGTCCCTTCTCTCCCCTCCGAACGGGGAGGGACTTGGGCTTCCAGCCACAATGGGGCTGCGAATGAAGACACGTGTGCCATGCACACCGCTCTCCTTTGCGATTGGGCTCAGTCCGTGCCATCCGGACCTCAGTGCGGACGAGAGACCGGTACTGAGAACCAGAGGAGAAGAGGTTACATACAGGGGATTTTTCTAGTAGGCCTGCCGTAGGTTTGCGGTTGTTCTTGCTTTGGGTGTGGAGCTCAATTCCAAAAGGCAGTGGAGATCCTCTGCTGAAAATAGTCTTGCTAGCCCCTGGGCGGAAACGCTGGGGGAAAGATACGTGGGCATGAAGGGTTTGTTACTGAGGGCAATCTGAGATGGCGACAAGACACACACACATGCACAAAGCAGCACTCCCAGAGAAGTTGTCTCCCCGTGTGTCTCTCCTATTTCAAGTGAACGTTTCCCCCTTTCATTCTCCATCCCAGTGTTTGAATGCAACTTTTGGAAAGTCCCACGTTAATTAAGAAGGAAAGCACCGCAGATCAGACCAGCGAGAGTATTCTTTCTCCTATCAGTCCCTGGATTCCCACTCCACTTACTGTGCTGCCCTAACAGGGCTCAGCTAAAAATAAATAAAACTTTCCTTGCACTGCTTTCACCCAAGTGCCAGGGCCAGTTCAGTAAGTATTCGCCCCCAAATCCTCCAGTAAACATTAATCAAAATGGATAGTGAATACAAAATATGTCCCCTTGCCATATCTGCCTCTTAATCCCGAGAGTAATTCTGAAAAGCAGCATTATACAATGCCTCTATTAATCCCTTACACGGACAAATGCCATTTCTGACCTACTACATTTGATGTGACTGGGGTCTTTTCAGTCTGATTTTAGCCTGGTTAGAGAAATGCTCAGCTGCAAACACGGGGGGAGCGCGGTGAGAGACCATTAACGTAATATGCTGTGTATTTCAACCAAACACAGTTCTGTTATGGAATCAAATAACACAATCATTAATCCTGTAATTACCTGGGAGTGGTGGATGTGTGCTGGGGAGGGGTCGCTCCTGACTAAACATGGTGCCGCTGGCACGACTTGTTTTCATTTAGCTGATCATTTTCCAAAGCCTTCTGAGTGAAGTGACCTAATTCGGCGCTTGACACGGTGTTTGGCTGAATGGTTGCACGGGCGATTCTGGGTTGCCCAGTAGGTGAAACAAACTGGCCCGTGTAATCCCAACGAGTTGGGATTTGCCCAACGAAGGGCTGGTTAGCGCACTGCTTGAGATTTCTCCATCGTGTCGTTAAATGAATCTCTTCCCCCCCCCCACCCCGCCCTCCCAGCAGACACACACACACACTTCTACGGCTTTATTCAAACCCGTCTTCTATTCTCTCATAATCGTAATATGCACCATTGCCTTTGATTTTTATTAATTAGGGTACCAACGAAGATAATGGAGGGTCGAAATAACAGATGACTCGATGGAACGAACTAGCGTCCAGAATTCCGCAAGAAGCTGGGGAGTCTCATGTACTTGCTTGCTACGAAGGGCAGAAATGGGTTAAACAACATTGTCACCGTTAATTGTTGGCATCAGATTAATACTGTGCCGGGGTCGCATTATTAAACCAACCAGGGTGAGTGTGTATCTCAGGGAACTGCACATTGTTCCTCTCTCCTTTTTGACAATGGCCACTAGATCGCTGTAACGCAGTGTGTATTTCTCGAGGCAAAATACGGGGAGCCACTTTCAGCAATTCTCTGGACCCTGATTAAACTTCCTTTAAAAAAAAATAAACACAATCTTCATTGTAAATCAGCTGGTGATCAAGTTGAAAGCGGTTTTTCTGCTGGAGTTTGGTTATTTTGGGCAATCAAGGAGGAAAGGCGTTCTCAATCAGGCAGGGCCGCTTTGGGGGGCGTGGAGGGGGGGACCCGTTAAAATTATTTGGCCACATTAAATCGTTCACTTATACAGAAGACGAATGCAGGACATTTCGCCACTCTTCACAGGTTCCCCTCACCCTCTGTATGTTTCAATTGAAAACCAATTAAAGGTTTCTATAAATCTGTTAGCACCCCTTTTGTGTGGGGCCCTCTGATGCATGCTATATTGCCCTTTAGATGCCTCTTCCTTTTTTTGTTTTACAATTGTTGTATCAATATAATGCTTCCTTTCTTTCTCTGTCTCTATAGATACAGATACACAAGGCAAACTAAAGGTTTCAACTGCTATTCAGCGCCTCCTCATTTGTCCCGGAGCCCTAACAGTGGTGCCTTTTCTTTCCTGGCTGCTTTTCCCTGCTTCTGGAGCAGCAGTTATGGTAGAAGCAGATGGCTACTGATTGGGTGAGCTTTGTGGCTTTAATACTGAATACTTTATGGAAAAGGACTTTATCATGCTTGGTTGGTCAGAGGCACAACGGGATGAGATTTATGACTAGAGAAAATAAATCTCTTTACGTTTCAGGCTCCTTCACACCCTGTGTCAACTTGCTCTAGCAAAGCCAGGGCTGGAAAACCCCGCATCTTTCCCCTCCCCCCGTCTTTTCTCCCAAAGTTGAGCAAACGCCTGAAAACTTCAGGAATTCTCACTCATTGAAGCAGCTGCATCAGCTGCATCAGCTCTTAAGGCTGTGGTGGGAGGGAAAGTTAATTGCTAGCTAACAGGCTGCGGTGTCATAATGGTGGATCAAAATATGTTCAGAATTCAGGCTGATCCCCTAGGTGGGCTGGGATGCGGACCTGAAGATTACACGGTTATAAATCCACGCTGGGAGATTCTGATGGTGGCATCCTAATAAGCCACGCAATGTAGGGTGGCCACCAGGCTTTGCTCAAGGAGACTTTTGGGTCAGGCTGCTGGTGGCCTCCCCTCCCTGGCTGTAGAACACACCTACACTATGGGCGAGATTTTCAAAAGAACACAGCGTTGGCCTCATTCTGCTCCCGCTGGAGTCAATGGGAGTTTTACTGTCATCTTCAATGGGACCAAATTTAGACCAAAGCCCAGTGCTTCTGACCGACACAGCTCTGTCAGTGTTCTGACTACACACAGCTAGATACTTACATCCTTAAAGCATGACTCAATTTCTTTTATCTACCTATCTACCTACCTATCTATCTCCATATACCCCCTCTATCTATCTAATCTATCTATCTATCTATCTATGGTTTTACTGTTTCTACATGCTCATCACTTGTATCTAAGCACTGAAGACATTACCTGTGTCCCCAAATTGCACAAAAGACAGTGAAGGAACATGGTCCTTGGTCATGGTAAAGGTCCCATCTATATTACATGCTTTTAACAATGATTGGCGATAATGTAACCAGGGCCCTTGAGGTCATTGCGTTTCTAGGGCAGATGGACCTTTAGACACAGCAGGATTTAGCATAGACTCTGGCCTTAGAGGCACTTCCCCTTCAATTCCTCCCACACTCATTACCTCACATACTACTCCATTGTGGAGGCATTCCCCATATCAAAATATAAATTCTTGTTTAGCATTTTTAAAGCAGTTAACAAGCCAGGGATTTTTTTTTTCACATTTCTCAAACTGTCCTTAGCATTTCTACTGGGTAAACATCGTAGGAACAGATTTTCAAAAGAAAACTAGTGATTTTGGATTCCTTAAATTTTGGTAGTCATTTTTGACACACGTTAAAGGTACTTGATTTTCAGAAGATGTTTAGCATTTGCTGAAAATTCAAACTGTTGGACACCCAGAATAATAAATCACTTCTGAAAATCTCAGTCTGACATTTTCCCCCTATCGTTTTAAGATCATAATTAATAAACGTTTGGTAAACGCATTTTCCAGTCATGTCTCAATTATTTATTGAATGCTTTGGTGAATATACATTTTTGTAGATCTAAACAGTTCCTGAGCACTTGCTAAGCTCTTCTCAAGTCTGAAGCATGCTGGAAGCGTTTCATCGGAAGTTCAAGTGCAGTTGGGGGCTGGAGAAAGAGCAGAGAGGAAAGGAGAAGGTGCCTATGGTTTGGATCTTTCTCTGTAGTTTTCTGTACATTGGAGTAGAGAGGGCTTTAATAAACCTGTATGAGGTATCTAAGGTGCCTTAGGTTTTTGTTGTTGGGACAGAGATTGTTTTATCTTTGTGGGAGTGAGTTATAGCAAAAGTCTGAGTCTTTGGAGAGTAAACTTTAGAGTCATGGTTTTTCAAATGAAAATTTGGGAAATCTTTCCAAATATCATTGACATATATGGCAGAATGGTGGCTAAAGCGGGGAAGGGAAATATAAAAGGAATGGAAATGTGGGACTTGTCTTGGAGCTGAGTTGAGAAAAGGGCGAGGAGACTATGTAGTGGGACTAGTCCTTCAGCAAGGCATCAAATTCAAGAAAAGCATTGGAGGTACTACTTAAAACATTTCCATAACTGTGTGTGGAACTGGTCAGTAAGTGTTTGTTCATTGAAATAATTCCTCTACACACATGTTGGTGAAGTGCTTATCAATATACTGGGGGATATTTAAATGGCCACTTGCTTACTGGTAATGTTTCCCTAAGGCCCAGGTGATGCATGGCTATAAGTACTTAACAGATACATGGAGGAATGTGTGGTATTTTGTCTCAAGTCACTTTCTTCCAAGATGTACCCATCCATTTTATGGGCTCATCTACCCTGTACTCTGTCCCTGAGATACTTACCTCAACTTTATGCATTCCCCCAAGTGATGACCATGCCTTTGTGAAAGACTATTCCCCCCACTGTGAGACACCAATCTAAACAAGAGATCTCTTCCTTTGATAAGACATCTGGGATACCATGTCAATGCCTTAGCCATCATCCAAACCACCCCCATTAAAGCAGCCATCAAGGACACCTACATCTCTCAGACATGCTTCCCACTCCCATGAAACAGAGAAGTGTATACGAGACTGCTGTCAGACAGACTGAAAGGGTTTGGCTACGGTGTTATGAGGATTTTGATGAACTGCTCTCTCCATCTCATTTTTATAAGAGCTGGACAGTGGAGCATGTTTGCTTACCCAGTGCTTAACTAAGACAGGGATTTAGATGAGACTGAGATGCCTGAGGCAAAACTCAAAACAAGATGGATGTGATGCCAATCGGGTGAGGGGAAACATCCAGAAGAAGTGGAACATGTAAGGTCTGTTTCCTCTATTATAGGGGTTGGTGATTCTAAACTCTGCGAGTCCTTTTGAACTTCTGGTTGCTCCTGAGTTTCTCAGGTAGCACCAAAAGCCTGAAGAGTCGTTTCCCACTGTATCCAAGAGGATGTGACCAAATAAAGTTATCCATATCTATTGTACCTCCAAATTAGATGCTGCTGCAATTTCTTCTCCATGGAGATTCCCTCAAGGAGCATTCAGAAACTTCAGCTGCAGCAGAATGAAACAGTCCATTTACTTAGCGGGGTGTGACGTGTGGATCACATCACACCTGTGTTCCATAGACTGCTCTGGCAACCAATGTGTTTCTGGATTCACTTCACTTGATTTTACTTGATAAAGCCTTATATTGTTTGTGTCCTGGTTATTTTAGATACCGCCTATTTCCTTAACCCCCCACCCCCCGCAGTATTTGAGATCAGCTGAGCTACCCTACCTAAAAGTCCCCAGATTTGAATGATAGCAGATGAAGGCAGGACATAACCAAGTGGCAGGGCCTTGATCTAGAGCTTCCTTCCTATGTACTTCCAACAAACCCTGAAAAGCTTATATGTTCCCCCAGGCCTAGCATAAGTAAAAGGTATGGTTGAGGTGAGTTTCTTCTCTGGGTTTAGACTTTTCCCAGTGGTTATTTTTATTTAATTAGTGTAGTTCATTATCAAAATGCATAGACATGATTGATGGGTGTATATTTTGTAAAAGGAATAGATACTTCCTCAGGCCTCCATTATTCTCACCCCACTGAAAAGAGAAGCAGCAAGATTTGAGGCAGCGTTTACCATTTGGAAGTGGGGAATCAAAAGCATCTTTTTCCCCTTCTTCCTGAAATATAGGTGGAGCAGGGAAGGCCTTTCAGGACCGGGTCTGAAAGATATGCCCTATCTCAACTGGGAATGCAGGAATAAATGGGTGAAATTCTATAGCCTATGTTACACAGGAGATCAGAATAGGTGATCATAATGGTCCCTTCTGACTTTAAAATCTATTAATCTATGAAGAAAGATCTTTTTACTACAAGTTTGTATGCAGTAAATTGATCTGATTCTAACGAATCTGGGGGTGGGGGGGAGCATTATTTGACGTGGCCAGGGATGGATTACCTGCCTATCTATCAAGCTTGCCTTTCATACTCATCCCCATGGTAACTTTACATTGAAGAAAAATCTTTAATTGAATGTGACTTTTTTAAAGGATAAGTAATTTTTAGGTGGGCAAACTACATTAGAGAAAATAATCCATTTCACTTTACACAGACTTATTTTTCTGCTCTGCCTCTAATATGGCAGAGCAAAATCTTAGGGAAGCTCCTGATAATTCCTCTTTTACCTATTTCAACTACTTTTTCCTTCCTATGAGTAAGAACACACCCTATTATTATGATTTCATTTTCTATTAATTACTGTATATATATATATATGAATGTATGTTTGTGTATTGATGTGGATGTGTGTATTTACTCCCTATACACACATATTGTCCATTTCCCATACCAGTGCCTGATATGATATTAAATAAAGTTTAATGCATATGACAATTAGTCAATAATAATAATGTGCTCATTTCAGCAATCCAGTGCCCTGTCGCTGTTCTTTTGCTCCCAGCTATATTATTTAGCAAATCAGTCCAGTTTAGTTCCACTTTATTGCCCAGTTGTCGTTTGAATTTATTATTAAATATCCTACCCAGTGTCCCCACGATTTAGGAATACCCTCCCCCTCCCCCGAAGATTTAACGTTAATTATGAGTCAAACAAGCAGGATCAAAAGCTTCACTGGGTTATCTGAATACCATCCTTCACTTGTTCGAATCTTTGACGGGAGTTTCTCGCTGTAAATGTGCCAGATAGAACTTCCCAAATCTTGAAAACCCGGGATAGAGTTTCCATTCGGATTTAGCTTTGCATTCAGGCTGTCACTGAGATGCCAGGGGTAGGGAATCGCACATATAGGGAACAACACGTGATCTGACAAAAGGAAGGAGATAGCTTGCCCAGCAAAGGAGCCGAGAAGTGGCTTGTGTGATCATTACAGTAACAACTGAGACAATATGTAGCGTGGGACTTTTTCCTGCTTCCTTAAAAGCTGGGGGTCTATCGATTAGTGCTTTATAGGGACAAAGGGCAATAAGTCAGCCGGAGTGGGAACTAAAACACTCATGCCAACTAGCTGATTAGGAACTGAGATTCCCAAAATCCCATCAAAACCTAAATTTCAGCCAATCAGAATAGGGGGCTGGCTATTTGACATTGGCTACTGTAAAAAAAACAAATCCTCTTTCTTGTGAATGGCACATTTTTCATGTGGTGTGAAAAATAGTCACATGTCTGATTCCCTAGCTGAAGAAGGCAATCGTGAATGCAAGCTTGAGGCTTCCAATAATAGCAACAGAACGCTGATTTCTCCCTAACTGTAGCTAAGAATACGATGGGGTGAAGGATGCTCTTCTCGCTGGGTTTGACTTGCAAATCTCTGCAGATAGTGGGGCTCTCACCTTCGTCGCCTCACACACAAACTGTGACGCCTGAATCTCAGTGAGGTAGTGGTTGAATTCTCCCTTGGAGGCGCGAGTGCAAATGTCTCGCTGGTTCTGTACATCCCCCAATTTGTGGCGAGAGAGGGAGACAGTGAAAGAAGAGCAGTAGACCTGTTCCAGCACTCTGTTCTCACTGCTACTTCTCAGCTCATTCCGCTGACCGCCCGTTCTTTTACCTACCTTCAGACTAAAATAACAAGAGCCTGAAATCAATCCGAGGGGGAGCGTTTATATAGACACCCCCCCATTTCTTTCAATATTAAGTAATGTATATTCCACATCTTGATTCTTCCCACGTGTGGACAAATCTGAATAATACACATACTCTGTGTGTGTGTGTGTGCGCGCGCATCTTTATAGCACTCAGATATTTTGGAAGGTGGGTGAGCACCAAGGTAAAACAATACTGGCCTCACACCGCAGGAGGACAGATTCTAATGGAGACGGGTCTCTTTGACTAGGGTCGGTCCATGAAACTGACCACAGTGGTGTACTTTTTAGCTATCAAATCAGCACGGCCCCTTCACGGACTCATCATGACTGAGAAGTTTGTTAGTTAATTCGAGTTAATTAGCACTCAATTAATTCGAGTATAAACAGGCCCACAAATTAGTCTAGACAAACCCAAAAGGACTACCACGCCAGTACCCCCACCTGACCATTCCCCATCCCCGAAACATACCTGGGGACTATAGTTTCTGTGCAGTACAAGCTAATTTATTAGAATTTAGACTCTGCCAATGTGGAGTTTCTTGACTCTTTCTAAAACATCAGGGGTCAAATGAACCTCTCTGTCTCCTCTCAGCTTTAGCAAAGATTGTGTTATTTGTGGGGGTGGTTTTCAGATCTTCTTCATTTTTGACGAATCTTGTCAACGTGTTTTTAACTGATTCCAGGTCATCTGTGCAAATCTTACCCTTATCACTGCCTGGACTTAGAAGAGCACTTCCAAGAACCCAAAGTCATCTTTACAATTAACCAAAATCAATTTCCACTGCAAACGCACACAAGGTGTTTTTTACAGCTAGACCCCAACATCCCCTTTTACTTCATTCCTCAGATCCCTTGGTGAGCATAGAAAAAACACCGTGGAAGGGAAAACTTTTCTGAGCAGTGTGGTTTGGTGGTTAATGCAGGGGACTGGGAGTCAATAGACTTGCGTTGTTTTTCTGCTCTGCCACGGCTATTGCCTTGCTGAGTGAGCTTGTTCAAGTCACATGATGTCTCTCCGTGACTCAGTTTCCCCCTTTGTAAAATGGCGACAATGCTACCTACCTACCTTTCTAAGGCCCCGAAACAAGATTATGCGATGAAATGTGCTATAGATACTACTCTTTACTAGTGGGACTTTTATCTGCGTAGGGACTGCAGGATCAGCCCCAGGTAAATATTTATGAATGATTGTTGTTGCGCCAGTCCACTACAAAAAGCCACTGATTCCCAATCATGTAACCTAAACCATCAGTTTAAGTAGCCCGTGCTTCTATAGTTTACATCTTAATATGCTGAGTATAAAAAGCTTGGCATACTGTTCATTTAAAAGGATACTACCGTTTTCTTATTCAAACATTTCATCCTCCTTTAGTGCTTCTCCTTACCCTCCTCAATATCTACCCCTCGCAGCGGGCCATTTTACAGTGAGGAATTTGGGAAGGGCTTGGTTTGAATCATAGAAGACTCGGGTTGGAAGAGACCTCAGGAGGTCATCTAGTCCAACCCCCTGCTCAAAGCAGGACCAACCCCAACTAAATCATCCCAGCCAGGGCTTTGTCAAGCCTGACCTTAAAAACACCAGTAAGCCTTACTCACAGGAGCCCCGACAATTTCTAGCAGGAGTGATGCTTACTCACCATTCGTTGTGATGGGGTTGCTTTTCAGTGTTCTGAACTGATGATCTTCCCCTGATCATTTTCTCATGACCGCCTAACTGCGGAAACAGGGATAATCAACTCTTGGTGTAGAGTACAGCAGGATAAACTGGACGCTTCAGAGTGTTTCCTTGAAAGCTGTTAGTGAAATGCACCAAATTACCGGAATATAAATAGTCACTCTGACCCAGACATGCACACACAGATTTAGGTATGTCCTCTGCACACACACATGCGTACAGTATAAGCTGCATGCATTTGAAGCCATGAGTACAGATTTACAACTAAACTACACTAAAACTACTTTTGATTTGACCTATTCTGGCTGTCCCGGTTTTACTATAGGGCCTTATGGAGCGTCCCACTCCCTAACAGGCTCCGTAAAAGCTCTTCTTCTTCTGTGGCAATAGATTAAAACACAGGCTATTGAATGTAGCCTTTTCAGTGTCAGAGTCGTACGTAGACTCAGCGATGATCACCTACTCAACACACAGCCAGACTAGAGCTGGGTTGCCTTGAATGCTGCTAAAATGAGAACATTTGAAGACAATTCACAGCAAAGAATTTGTACTGTGAAAATCTAAACGCTGATTTTTGCATATACACGGTGGGATTCTTAACCTACCTTTTTAAAAATGGAGCTGATCCCCCTGCATTGTCAATACAGTTCATTGTCAATACAAGTTGTAATTGCTCTCACCTGAGTCGCAGCATAATACTTACAATACTGTTTTGAGAATCTTCTTCTTATTTCACTAATGTCTATTTAACATAAGGCCAAATTCGGCTACCTTCATTCTCAGGGATTACTCGACTGAGTAAAGTGAATAAAATTTGTCCTTGCAGGGACAATCTATGTCGTTCATTTTTACTCCACCCCTTTAAAAGAAGCTTTCAGGGTAGCGTCATCTTAGATCTCTTCTCTAAGAAAACCAAGTTGCTTCTGTAGACTAAAAATCATGTCTGCTTTTATGCAACTCGTATGTTTTGCCATACATACTAGCCTGGTGCTAATTACAAAGTTTGAAATAAACTGAGCTTGGTGACTAAGGTGAGCTCGACTAAAAAGTGTTTCTGTAAATGAGGTATTTCCATATTTTTGCTTGTGTGCTGTTTCATTTGAGATACTGGATTCAAACTTTCTTTTAAAAGAGATCTTTCTAGCATGAGAGGCCCTGGTTCATTTTATATGTTGATGATTCTTCACAGTGGGTGTCTGCAATTTCTCCGCCCAATTTTTGCAGGCCATATTTAGACTTTATGAGAAATTTGCTGCAGTAAACAATACAGGATCTCTCCCACCGTTTGTATGACTGACTAGGACTGAAAATTCACCTGCTGAGCTTCATAGTAACACTTAAGTTATGCCCTATGGCAGGATGTGCGAAGGGAATTTAACCTCTCATATGATTTTGCTTGGATCAAATTTCTCCCACTTATGCAATTGGGCCCGATCCTGCTTCCATTGAAGTCATTAGGAGTTTTGCTACGAAACATAGGCGCGCTCCCCCACCTCAGTAATCTTGAAGCTTCTTTCCATCTAGTTTAGAAAAATAGCCATCTCTTAAATAAAAAAAAAATCAAAATCTTAATTTTGGCTTTTTTCTGGACTAATGTACCAAATAATGTACAAAACTAAAGGCACAGTGTTTTTTGGGGCGGGGGTGGGGGGGGGGGGGAAGAGGTTAGGGAAAGGGGACTGGCTTTGTTTTTAATGTTTTAATGGAAAACACAAACTTCAAAAGGGACCGGTTATGGGTATACAACTATTTTTCTGTGAGGCTTAGATGAAGCTGTGGACGGGGCTTCACTTTTACAATCGCATTCGAAGCTGGATAAATGCACACAGATCTCTTACCAACCCCTTTTAGTGTCAGGGAATTTCATACTGTCGAAGCAATTTCAAACTAGTTTATGCACCGTGAGGTCCCTTAAAATTCTCGCAAATAAAAACATGTACATTTTCTCTTTCCCCTCTTAATGACGGTCATTTGGACAATTTAGATCACAAAGCAAGAACAGCATCATTTAAAACACAGGACAAAAATCTTAGAGGCAGGAATTAATGCCTAAATTGGGTTTACTCCCATAATTTTAATGTTATGTCAATCTCTGGTCCAGGAGAGGAAGGGTTTTGTGGAATTAATAAGATAAATGTTGAAAGCATGTTATATGCAGCCTTTAATCCTAATGTCAGAAAAATCGTAATTGTGGGGAGGATAAGTGAATTTGAAACCATTATCCAACCATTATCCAACTCCCTGATTGCAAACTCTTTCTATTCACCCCTGTGAAACGCTCTGTGTCTTTCTCTCTTTCTTTTCATCTAAGCTGTGTTGGGAAGGAGGGAGATCGGTGAGGAACTGGTAAACAGCCCGGTTTTGTTCTGAAGATGCCACCTGTATAGTGGCCACGCAGAAGGACTTTTTCTTTACACGTGAAAATGCAAAACTTATTGGGAACTTTTCCCAAAGCTTTGACAAAGGCAACGGGTTAAGGGTTTGTACCCGCTTCTGAAAGGAGAGCAATAATGTGACTCCAAAGAGTGGTTAGGCAGGGAAAGGGCGGGCTGCTTCACCGGACGGCTCAGCCTCCACAACCGCTGGCTAAGGTACGAGCCTCGCCTTTAGACGTCAATATGGGTCGGTGGCGTTTGAAAGCAGCCCCTGGTGCCTTTTCTATGGACTGCGGTTCCCTGCGGAATCCGTTCCTCGCCTCCAGGCGCTCACACCTAGGGCCATTCCTCTCGCTGCTGCGGCCACCCCGCCTCAAGCACCCTCCCTTCCCCGTCTCACCCTAGCGCAGGGAACAGGGGCTTGCGGTTGCCCTTCAAGTTTGCTTTGGTTCTGCCTGGTCCTTTTTGTGTGGATTTTCCCCTTCTCATTTTAAAGTGGCTTATTGGATGGGGCTTTATGAGGCTTTACGGGTCCCCCTTCTCTAGGGCTCTTTTGTATTAGGGGGGTGGGAAATAACCCAAGACAGGAGAGTTAGGTGTCACTAGCCAGAGGAGGGGCCGCTAAACACAACCAGAACCTAGTGGATGTAGCGTGTCTGGACGAGAATCCCTCAGGGAGTCTATTCCAGGCGAGACACATTATCACCAAAGGTAATGGTCTAAAGGGGGCCTGAAGGGAGCTGGGGTTTAAGACGTTGCCTTCAGGAAGCCAGAGGCAGCAGAGAGAAGGGGGGAGGGAAAAGCAGTCCATGTTAAGCAGTCTAATCTCATTCTCTCTCTCTCTCTAACTTCCCCCAGGGGCTTTCACCTATGGCTGCGTTGTACCAAGCGGATCTGGGTTGGCTTCCCGACGGGACAAAGCCTTGTGAGAGAGAGCTCCGGGAGTCTCCTCGCCCCAGTGCTGAGAGGTCAGTGACAAAGCAGGGCGCTGTCCCATCAGAACCATCCTGCTCTCCCTGCGCTGCTGCGAGGGATGCAGGGAGGCGCAGGTCAGTGGGTGAGGAGTTGTCCTGGTCCCTTCTTTTTCTGCGTTCTCGGCCACACTGCGAGCCCCAAGCGGGGCAGAACCCCTTCCTGAGGTGACCCAAGGAGACCCTGAGGCGTCAACTTCCGACACTGCTATAAAGCCAGAAGAGGAACACCCCCCCCCCCATTGCTATCACTACGCTCTCCTCATAACTTTTCAGACCCCCTCCGGATGTGCAGAGCCTGGTCTAACACCGCCCCCCCTTGCTATTCCTTACTGCTAAAGTGTGTTTATTCAGAGGAAAGCCACTTGTTTATTCCAGGGCTAAAGAAGAAAGGTTCCAAGCAGCGAGGAAGCATCCAAATATCCCAGACGAAACGGGGGAAAATTTATTATATTTCATTTTAGAAAAACATTACATATAGCTTTCATGGTCTCTTTGCATCAGAAGAGAGAGTCTCCCAGGGGAAGGACCCTGAGTAAATTCACGCTGGAGGAAACTGAATGCCAAGCCCATCTTACTGTGGGCAAGAGGTCCTTTTGGTTTCTAAAATTAAAGAAAAAACAACAGCAATAGACAACAGAATTGCCTATCACCTGGAAAGACACTTGCAAGCCAAGTCAGCGCCAAGGCTCTTCCTTGCATTGTAAGACCAAACCCCGTTGGCTGAAAAGTAACATTTCCGAAAGTCAGAGTCCTGTCTCGCTCGTTTTAGATCCCAAAGTTTAATAGTTGGTGGAATTCCACACAGGGCTTTAACGATCCAGAGGATAACTCCCCAGAAAGGGACCTTTGCTGAATAAACAAGAGGAGAAAAAATTCTGCAAGCGCACCCGGGGCCCAAAGCCAGGGAGTGGATTGTAAATGCAGCGAGATACTTGCAAACAGGTGAAGACTATCTTCAGAGCAAATGGATTGTGTGCATCTAGACGGGTGGTCTTGGGCCAGGATCATGTCTTATACGCTGGGTGGTTTAGCAATGAAATAAGAATGGCTACAGTAACACCCTCACCCAACCCAACCTGCTGTTAAACTTCGTCCTAGCCTAGTTAACAGCTGCAGAGTGATACCTGCTGACCGAGGAAGGGGGTTAAATTCTTCCCCTTAATCAAAGCAAGTATGGAGGCGTTTGCCCCCGCCAGGATCAGCATCTGTAAGGGGAGCGCAGTCTCACGGTGAAAGCCTCGACGAGGAGACTTACACTGGGAATGGGCCTCCTTCCTCTGAGATCCAGGCTGCCGTTTGGCTAGAAATTCGTGTTGCCCACACATACAGAAGTCACCATAACATTTAAAAAAAGCCTGATGCAGGGGTTTCCATGCCACCCCTTTAAAATAAAAGGTTCCCCTTTTATCCGTAGGCCGCAAAAAGCGCGTTAGGAGGATGCTCTCAAAGCATCGGGCTCTGGGATCCCAAGGAAAAGGTGGGGGGGGGGGGGGAGGCAGCACCTGCAGGTAGCGAGCAGGAAGGGGAGAGGAAGGGGAGACAGGCAGGGAGAGCGCCGAGCCCACGAAAGAGTTAAAGGGAGGGGACGTGGGCTGTCACGCGTCATTGGGCAGATTCTGTGCAGCAAACAAAAAGTGCGCGTCTGTCTGCCAGTCAGTCACTGCATCGGGTCCATCTGTACAACTCTCTCTCTCTCTGTCTCTCTCTCTCTGTCTCTCTCCTTCCACCTCTTTGCCCAGAGCACCCAGGACAGCAGCCCGACCCTCTCCCACTGCCATGGAAATACACTGATACCACAGACCCTGGGGGGAACACGGAGCGCAGCTCAGCCTTCGCCACTTTCTGCTTTCCTGGCGTTTGGGATTATATTCTGACCTGATTCCTGGTAAGTAAATATGCATGCGGGGGGGTTGGGTGGGGGGAGAGCTCGGGGTTGGTTTCTTTTCTTCTCCCCCGGCTTATTTTCTAGCAGCAAAAAAGACGGGGGGAGATACACCGCCAGCCAGATCGCTACAAAGAAAAGGAGTTTTGAGCAGAAATAGATGGGGGTTGAACAGTGAGCTCCGCTCGGTGCAGGGAGACAATGACTCGGAGGTGGCTTTGCTTTTGGCGAGTGCGCCTGGCTCTGGAGAAGGGGATCGAGGGAGAAAGAGAGGACCACGGGGTTGGTTTTTGTTAAGCGGTGGGGGCGACAGGGGGGAAGCGAGGCAGAGAGCTCTGTGGTCCCCGTGGGGGTGGGGGGCGGTTATTCTTGGTGTTAGACCCCGGGTCCCGAGGAGCGTTTGCCAGTATTGTTACACAGAATTGCGTTTAAATGACTGCGTTCCAACTGGAGCCCAACTGGAGCTGCGACCTCCACTACCATGAAAAGCTTGTGGGAAAGGGACTTGACATTAAATAAATAAACCAACAAGAGAGGGAGCTCGGGGGGAGGGAGAGGCTATAACACTGAACTGCAGGGGAATGAGAGGAGACGAGAAAACAGGCACGTTTAAAAAAAATCCTAGAAGCGGTGGGTTATTTGATGCTCTTTTAAAACCGCTCTGAAACGGGTAAGGGGGTGGGGGTGTCTTTCGCCACAGTAGAATAATCGATGAAGTTGCACGTTTGAGGGTTTAATTTCGCTCTGTGTGAGAGACAAATGTGACACGGATTAGGGCAAATGGTTGGGAAATGCCAGTTTCAGAGGCATGGTCTGGCTGTTGTTGGTTTTTTTTTTTTAAATCAGTTTTAGAATTGAAGCGCTTAATTGGATGATAAATCACAGGAGGCTAAATAAGCGACAGTAACAGTATTATTCTATAATCACCCGTTTTCAATAAATAATTAGGATCCGCTATTTCCTGGCCCTTCCATCGCTGGCTTCTAAAGAAATAAGTTACTCGATGGCACAGTTATCTATTAAAATATGGGGGGAAAGCCATTTAAAAGGGGTTTGTACAATCTGCCGGTAGAATTTTTTTTTAAAAAAGAGAAACAAATAATATCGATCGATGCCCCTTAAAAAGCAGCTATTTGTAAATGGAGGCAGAATTCTCAACCAGTTAAAAGCTATTCATCTCTCTCTCTCTCTCGGCTTTGTAAACCGGCGTGGAGAGGATCGGTACTTTTTGGGAAAAGCCAACCCGAGGACGATTTAAAACTGGACGCCCCACCGTTAGAGACTTCCCCCTGGAACAGTCGCGTTTTAGGGAAGGAATGTCAGAGATGGGAAAGCCAGAATTCACAACTCGTTACACAAATTGTATTCACAGCCAGAGACTGGGATGCTCGTACATAGTACCTGTACACTTCACAAGTCACATTTGACTGAATCTCTCCCCTTGTAGAACAAGGTAACTGGGATTCACCCTCATCCATAAATAAGCGTGTCGAGGTAAAAATAATTACCTCTGCTTGCTGCTTTTAATTAAAGTCTCGGAGGGAAAGTGGTGGATTATGATAATGAGCAGACATACGTTCCCTCTTGTAGACTAGAGCTAAAGGTTAGCCGACATGAAATCAGTGACATTGACAGTCCACTTGAAATCCATTCGCTATGCTCTTCTGTCACACCATGCAACAGAGCACTGGCCCTCTCTTTAGAAGAAGAAAAAACCCAGCACATCAGCTCTACAGAATCCTGCTGGGCTGGAAGCTCCTGAGCTGCGTTTCTTTTTGTGCAACTCCTCCAAGTTGCTTTAGCTTTAGAGGATCAATATGCCGATTCCCCCCTCCCCCCGCCCCCTCCGCGTGTATGGCTAATGCACAGAGCTACCTCTTCTGTGTTCCGGTGATTAGGGTCTCCTCGTAAATAAATCATCGCGACAGCTTCCGCGAACCCCTCCTTTCATTAATTTAAATACACCTTTACTTTGTAAATATTGCACAGATGCGAGCGGCTTGCCGGTGCTTTCACATTATTAATTAGGAGTCGCGATTAAGTAGAACGTTTGTCATCCTTATTTTCCCCTAAAATCAATAACACTCCTACTTTGTATTAAAAAAAACACCCCCATGCCTCCAGTAGAAGTTATGTAACGCGTCTCCTTCCCCTGTTCTCTCCGCCTGTAGTGATGGAGGACGCCGGCGTTCAAAAGGGTATATGGGACGGAGACGCCAAGGCAGTCCAGCAATGTTTGACGGATATTTTCACCAGCGTTTACACCACCTGCGATATCCCGGAAAATGCTATCTTCGGCCCTTGCGTACTCAGCCACACTTCTTTGTATGACAGCATCGCTTTCATAGCGCTTAAATCCACTGACAAGAGAACCGTCCCTTACATATTCCGGGTAAGGATGGTTTGGTTCCAAGATATAAACGCACTACATTCTCTCCCCGCGTCCTTTGCTTTTGCAAACGAGCAGCGGTGACACAAGGATGCACTTTTGGAGGGTGGGGACTGAATTCACTAACGTTTTCCACTTCAGGAAAGGTTTTCCAATTGCCTTTTTAATCGCTGGGTTGTGCCGATTGATTAATACCAATTCTGCTCGCCTTCCCCACACCAGTAACCCCGCTGACTTCAGAGGGACTACTCCTGTGATGAAAGCCAGCAGGACTGAACCGTCATCAGCTGTCATTTACATATGCACCAAAACCTTTGAAAAAATCAGTTGATCGTGGTTGTAGATGCCTTTCCAGAGCTGCTGCGTATGGTTGCATTTAAGACACACCGAACAGATGTTTCAATTTTTAAAACATTTTAATGGATTTATCAAACCTCCCTCTTTTAGCAAATCTTGCTGCTCTCTCTGTACATCTTTTCCCCACCCACAAAAGAGCAGAGAGCCGTAATCATTTGGAATCCTGGAAGATTTCTTTACATTATTGACTTCACATAAACCTTGTGCAGATGTGGCCCTGTAATTGTGCCTTTATAAAGTTTGGGGGAGCGGGGGGAGGGGGGAGAACAGGCCGCATTCACATTGCCCTTAGCTAGCACAAATCCATTACAATGTTTAAAGAGTAGCTGGCAGGATTCCGTGGCCCAGAAAAGCCACGTGTATTTTTCAAGACTTGCACACTTCCGACAAGCGCTAGTGCGTGTCCTTTCCGGAGCCTGGTGAAACGTCTGTGGGGGGTGAGGAGTGTGGGAATACTTGCTCTCCTCTGATTTCTTGCATTCCCTTCCTCACCTAGGTGGACACTTCAGCAGCAAATGGCTCCTCCGAAGGTCTAATGTGGCTCCGTCTGGTCCAGTCAGCCAGAGATAAAGAAGAACAGAACCTAGAAGCTTACATCAAAAATGGACAATTGTTTTATCGGTCCCTTCGCAGGATTGCCAAAGACGAGGAGTTACTAGTTTGGTACGGGAAAGAACTGACGGAATTACTGTTGCTCAACACCGCCAGATCCCACAGCAAGATGAACGGTAAGTGCTGCGTCCAGGCCAGGGTTCTGCATCTCCCAGACACAGCCGGGTAGGGTTTGGTTGGTTTTTTTTTTTTGGTTGGTTTTCAAGAAGCTGTTTGATGCCTGTGATGAAGATCCAGGTGAGGAAGATGCAGCCAACAAAGTTAGAGAGAGGCGAGGTGGGGGAACTGAGCTGAGCAAATTAGCTTGACTAAACCGATGTTAATTAGGTAGTCCAGAGCATCACTTATAAACATATTGGAAATGCAAGAGGCGATTAGGGGCTATAATCTGTTCGCTTCTACTCCACGGGCCCAAAAGCAAAAAGTGACCCGGATAAAGGGTCATTAATTAGGATAG
The DNA here is from genome assembly GCF_015237465.2 of Chelonia mydas. Classification (NCBI taxonomy): domain Eukaryota; kingdom Metazoa; phylum Chordata; order Testudines; family Cheloniidae; genus Chelonia; species Chelonia mydas. Next base: position 17,343,066 of record NC_057852.1, read on the forward strand.
GACTATTTTCCTGGAGCCTAGAGGCCCTAATGATGGCTCGGGACTCCCAGGCCCTGTCCACACACAGAGCAGAAGCCGGTCCCTGCCCCAGAGAAGGGAAGGGACTCCAGTCTCCATTCTCGGCCAGTCCCCCAAAGATGCGGCCCGGAGCGGCGACTAACCGGTGGTTGTTGTGTGTTGTGTGTGTGTTTGCCCGGTGCAGGGTCGCCCCCGTACTCCTGCCTGGAGTGCAGCCAGCGTTTCCAGTTCGAGTTCCCCTACGCGGCCCACCTGCGGTTCCGCTGCCCCAAGCGACTGCCCAGCTCGGAGCCCGAGGAGCCGCGCGGCAAGGACAGCGGCAAGGAGCCGGCGGCCAGCCTGGGGCCCGGGGCCACCAAATACTGCAAGCCCGGCGGGCCGCTCCACCCGAACTACCCCAGCCCCCAGGACAGGGACAGCAACAGCAACGCCAAGCCCTCCACGGACTTCCACAACCTGGCCCGCGAGCTGGAGAACTCCCGGGGCGGCGGCGGCAGCTCCCCGCGCCGCAGCCCGCCCGCGCCGCCGCCGCCGCCGCCCCCCCAGGCCGGCGCGGGCAGCAAAGCCAAGCGGAAATACCCGGAGGAGCCGGGCGAGGAGCGGGGCCAGGGGGCCGGCCGGGGCCGCTTGCCCTCCTCCCCCAAGGAGGACCTGGTGTGCACCCCGCAGCAGCAGTACCGGCCGGCGGGCAGCTACTTCGGCCTGGAGGAGAGCGGCCGCCTCTTCGGGCCGCCCAGCCCGGAGACGGGCGAGGCCAAGCGCAGCGCCTTCGTGGAGGTGAAGAAAGCCTCGCGCGGGCTGGAGGCCGAGGGCGGCGAGGAGGCGGCGGCGGCGGAGCAGCAGCAGCCGCAGCCGCAGCGCGCCTCGCCCGCGGGCGCCGGGGACCCGCTGCTGGGCGCCCGGCCGGGCGGGCCGCTCTCCGGGGGCAGCCCGGCGCGGGGCAGCGCCTTCACCACGGTGCCGCAGCTGGGCAAGGCGGAGGAGCGGAAAAGCGCCTTCTCCCAGCCGGCCCGCTCCGCCTTCCCCCACGTGGCGCCGCTCGGGCTGGCCCAGAAGCTGGGCGAGCCCTGCCCGGAGGCCGCCGCCCGCCTCTACCCGGCCGACCCGCTGGCCGCCGAGCTGCCCGGCGCCGGCGGGGCGCCCAAGCAGAGCCCCTTCCTCTACGCCACCGCCTTCTGGCCCAAGAGCTCGGCGGCGGCCGGGCCGCTCCAGCTGCAGCTGCCCTCGGCCCTGACCCTGCTGCCGCCCTCCTTCACCTCGCTGTGCCTGCCGGCCCAGAACTGGTGCGCCAAGTGCAACGCCTCCTTCCGCATGACCTCCGACCTGGTCTACCACATGCGCTCCCACCACAAGCGGGAGTACGCCCTGGAGCCGCTGGTCAAGCGCCGCCGCGAGGAGAAGCTCAAGTGCCCCATCTGCAACGAGTCCTTCCGCGAGCGCCACCACCTCTCCCGGCACATGACCTCCCACAACTGAATGCCCCCCCCCGCCCCCCCGGTGTATAGTGACACACACACACACACACACACACACCCAGTGCAACCCTCCCGGGAGCCCAACGCACCGTGGCCCTCCTCAGCCCATCGCTGGGCAGGCACTGCGGGGGGTGGGGGGGGTCTGGATCCCAGTGGGCCTTCGTTTTCCAAGCTGATTTGGGGTGTTTCAGAGATGGGACCCGCTGCTGCTGGTGAGAGAGACAAGCTTGCCCGCTTACCTAGGGTGGCCAGATAGAAAGTGTGAAAAATGGAGACGGGTGGGGGGGAAATAGGCTCCTATACAAGAAGAAACCCCGATTATTGGGACTGGCCCTAAAAAAATGGGGACATCTGGTCACCCTAAGCTTACCCAGAGCTCTTCTTCAGGTTTTTTTTTTTTGGGGGGGGGGGGTTGGTTTTTTTTAGCAACCCACCTGAGATGCCAAGGTCAGCTCCCCACTTGCCAAAATTGGTCAACCTTCATTGTCCTGGATGGAGCTATGATAATTTACATCAGTGGAGGATCTATCTGGCCCTTGATTTTCAGAAGGCAGGTGCCTACTACTTTCTGAAAGTCAGGCCTCTTGAAGGTGTTTCTGTTTGAACAAACACCCCAAATCCTTAGTCGCTTTTGAAAGTGTGGGCCTTTACCTTGCAACATACCAGACCAACCGGGGGAAGGGTTGGATTTTTTCTTTCTTTCTTTCTTCTGTTCGAATGCACGCATTTTCACTTTCCCAAAAAAATAAATAAAAATAAAAAAACTTTAAAACTAATAAAGTACATTTTTTAAAATGTCATATATTGCAACATATTGATGCATTTGTCATACCTTTCTACTTAAATTATTAAGCACTTATGGTTTAGATGTAATAATTATATGTAAGGGTAAATTTTTATTTTAGATATAAAGTAAAAAAAGGAAGGAGGATGCAATGCTTTCTGCATTTGATGACAGTTTGTGTTCTTTAAAAAAAAAATAATCAAAGGACTTGACTCTATTTAAGTTTCCAAGGGGGAAGTGCATGTATCATGAAATGATTATGGACTTCAGTGCAGAATATCCTCAATTCTGTAAATATGTATTTCCTTTTAATACAAAGTGTAATTTTGTGCCAGTGAAATTAAGTCTGCATAGTTATGTGTTTCTTTTTTTTCCCTTAAAAAGATTTTATTCAACTTTATAGTTTATCTGGGTATGTTGGATGCTTTGACAATAAATGACTTTATTTTCTTCAAAGCACTTGGATGTTGATAAGTACTTATTTAGAAAGAGTGACCTATCTATGTACAGGGTTAAAACGCTAATATTATTTACTGTAAAGGAGAAAGGCATTTATGATCCGTTAGAAATAGTGGGCAAGAAAAATAATCCAGGGTATATTAAACTTTCTAGTATAGCCCCCTTGTTTCTGAGCACAGTGTAATTAACAGGGGTTAGATACAGCAGTGTTGCACCATTGTGTGGGGAAATATACAGCTCCAGAAAGCAACATCTGATTATCATTTGGAAACATTGTGCTGATGTGTTGGGTTTCATGTTCAAAGGACAAACCGTGTAGACAAGCACGCCTGCCGTTTAGCTGACCCTTCCGTGTCAGCTTTCTTTTCGGCAGCGGTGTAATTAGCATCTTCACAAATGGCTGGCGACAGATAATTTATATAACTAGATCTATAAGGAGGGTTTAAATGTTGCTGTACAGGCTGTGGGCCTGTGCTAGAACGACTGCAACATGCATGGCCATTAGGAGGCCAGTTGGAAATCCGTCTTTTAAACGGCACCAAATTCACATGCGTTTTAGGCTTGCCTTTGCCTGGGATCTCTGTGCACGATACCTTATTTTGAAAAAAGCCACTGATGCTGAGGCACTATAGGAAATACAGCCCAGGCACCGCGCTGTTATGTCCTATAAGAGAGTACTTTTAATACTTCCTGAAAAGAAGGAATATTAAGTCTCCATAAATGTACTGTACTGACAGCATTCCGATACGAGCTAAAATGAACTAGACTAACCACCCATGTCTTTAAAACCTTGTTAGCACAATATCAATTCTTTACAACTAAAACAAAAACAAATGTATAGAAAAACCCCAGGTAGGAAGACGAGGCTCATTCAGCAAATGGGTTAATGGGAATACTGAAATCACTGTTCTTCTGGGAATATATAAATATACACGGCCAATTGCCACTCCTAGTCACTGTCATCATCCAGTTACATCCCGCTGCCTGTGATGTCATGGTGGACTTCTTGCGGTTCGGAAGAGACCCCGGAAAAGTGGCAGAGATGGAATACAATTGGGAGGTTATGGTTTTCAGGGCGAGCCCCCCCTCCGTGGAATTATATCCCTGGCAGCCTTGATGAAGTACCCGCTCTTCGAACCGGCGGCAGCTCACACAGACCCTGTATCCCTGATGTAGCCGTGAAGGGCGAACTACACCCGTTTCCCCCGGTTATGGAAGGTCTCAAACCTTCAGTGGAATTTCCACATCTTTTCTAATCAGTGAAAATAAACAGACACGTCTAGCCATCATCATTACAGAGTTGATTGAGACACGAGTATTGACTAGATTAAGATCGGATCCAGCCGCTTTATGTAACATACAAAGGACTTAGTGGTGCCTTTTCCCCCCTTTCTTCCACTGTTATTTCCCCCTCGTGCATGACATTTTCCTTTGTGTACAACTGTGGCTATGACTTTGGCCTGACTTCTTTTGTGTGGAAAGAAAACTGCCTTTTGTTTTGAGCCTCCCGGACGCAAATCACGAAAGTAATGTAAATTTCCCTTCTCAGCGTTGGCCGTTTTTTCCTAGGCAATATATGGCTGCCAGGGCTCGACCAAAGCCTTCTGAAGTTAGTCCTTCGACATCAGTGGGCTCAGAGCCAGACGGTGGGGTCCGGGAAGCTGCAGAGCTGCTAAAGATCATACACTGGAATCCTTGGGAACGTGAATCAAATTGTGCCAACCGTTACTCCGGCGTCATGTAAATGATATTAGAGCGGGTTGCACTTTGTAAGAGAGAGTTGAATTTGGCCCCAATCTGTTTTTAAGGGATGCAATCGTGCATTCTTCGCTCACCCAAAGCACCCATTGACGTCAGTGGGAGCTCCAAAAATATAGCATCTAGAATGTATATGTGAATGTTTGGGATTCCCTTTCACAGCTGCAAGACACACTTTGCACCGATTTGGTCATCAGGAGCAAGTTTCAATAGCCTCACCATACAAGCAAACGAGATGGGAGGGCTGTTGCAGACAGAGGTTTGAGGGACACCTTTGCAAGAGAGACTCTTGACATCATCCAAGCCGGGTGGGCAGGTTCCGTCCATGCCTCCAGTCTAGTCCATGGGGTAAAATAACAGCACTAAAAGAAAACCCCTGCAGAAGTCTTGACTGGGTGGAATGGTTACAAAATCTGCGTGTGTTCTGATTTGATATATCCGCTGCTGAAAAAGTCCGCATTGAGTGTAATTTGGTTTACACACACACGCCCCTAATAGCAGACATAGTCGATAGTTTGCATACTTTTTAGAACTGCAGGTTAAATAGAAATGACACACCGAATTACCATGGGTACACAGCCCTGTGTTTTATTCCTTTAGTTTACACCCCAGTTAGAAATCGAAAAACACGACGCAAAAGGGAAACTTTCCGCTGGCTACCTTCTTTCTTGTCTCCTACTTTCATTCATCACAGTCGCATCAGCGTTTCCCCAGACCGCTAGGGCGCGGTCAAGCAGCTCTTTATCCCGGATTTATAAAGCAAGGACCCGATCCTGCAAACTCGGTAAGTAGTTTTTGTTGGGACTGCTCGCGAGTGGGGCTTGCCCAGCGGGGCCTTAAATCCCACCCTTTCCCGGAGAGAAGGATTTAGCGCCCTCTTCCGCTCAGGAACAGTATCCTCAGGCCAGTTCTCTTTCCTTAGCAATGATTCCCGTCAACTCTAACTCCCTATTCCCAGCCCTACTGGGAAAGGCTTGGGTGGAAACACGGCTGAACTGTATTCAGTGGCCAAATTCCTGTTGAATTCAGTGGGGCCAGGATTTCATCCTCCAATGTAGATTCTTTTCTCCCCAGGTCGAAGAAAGGCCTTAGATTCCTTCTGACCTAACCCTAAATCTATTTCAGCGATTACTGGCACTCACCGCAAATCTGCCTGCTTGGTCCCTTTACCAAGAAGACTGATTTCCCAGGAGTGGCTCTCCTTCTCTGTCCAGCACTACCCCTTCCATTACCGTTTGTTATTTCCTCTCCCCCCAGAAATCAGATCCCTCCTTCACAGCTCCCTTCCCAAACTCTCTGACACTGTACTGCCATGGTCTTGCCTTGGAGCAATCAGAAATACAGCTCTGAGCCCATCATGTCCCTGTCGGGAGAAAAGCAGTTATTGTGTGAAACTGATTTATCGCAAGCCATTTCTACAGAGCCCAATTCCCGACTCGTCTGGGGATCTGATTACTTGTTGAAACTAGATGTAAAATGTTTGCTTTGATGCGTTCGTTAGCTCCTAATAGAGGAATCCCTCCTTCCACAGGACACAGTTCCTCTCCGTAATTAGACAGCAGTACGGAAGGATTGAATGAACTGAAATAAATGATTCAGGGTCGAAATGAAACTAGTCACCAGGCAAAGGTCTAACGTGAAAATCCCGGAGCTGGAAACGGCCATATTTCCCCTCTTTTAAAAATCCACTCGAGACTCAGAGTTTTTCATTTACTATTAACAACCTATCCCCCATTCCTCCCAGGTTAAACCGGCAATATCCACTTGTTCCTGAGCCAACCTTTTGCACTAAAGAGGAATCGGAGAATTCGACCCTTCCAGCTCTGAATGCTGCGGCAGCCAAGCAGAAGGCATCAACACAACGTTAATGTTAATCAAACAGGAATGAAATACTAACCTGAGACAGCTTGTTTCCTGGGGAGTTTACTTTGTAAGGCTCTTGAAAATTTCGCGCAAAAAAGAAAGGAAGATCAGCAAATTTTAGCCCCAACTTTATCTCCAAACAACGGCGTTTACCCATTCGGCTCTGCTTAACTATTATAATTGGGACAGTCTTTAAAAAAAATCATTTTACCCTGGTGCCACACTGTGATTAACATGTTTCTTCATTTGCCCCCATTCAAGATCTCCTTCCGTTGTTTTAACTCTATGGTCTCTACCGGGCACCTAAAGTCTTATATTTATTAAAGTGATCAGATGATACCACCCTTCAAATACAGGTCGTTATGAAAAGATGTATGTATAGGCAATAGGCTGACGCTTACAAGGTCGAGGGTGCCAAAGAAAAATGAATAAACTTCCACCCTTTAGTGGACTAGTGCTGTTGAAAATTACAACTCTCTTCGTACAGCATGAAAAACATGCAAAACAAAACGTTTAATGTAAATAAAGGATGCCTGGGAATGAAACTGAAGGGATATAAAATAAAATGCATTGAGGAGGAAAGTCTTTGAGGGTGAGGGAAAACATTTAGGTGAATAAAATAGGGAAGATGCCACTCCAGTCTCGGCAGCTTTCCATGTATTTTGTTTCCAGCTTCTGAAGAGTCCAAAGGAGGCGTTCTGAGTTGGTTTAGAAGCCCACCTCGCTAACGGAAGGAGAGAGAAGGCAAGCGAACCGCGCTCCTCTGTCTGATGCCACGCTGCAAAGCCTCGGCTCTGGCCAGCGAGTTTCTCACACTCAGCCGAAGTGCGCGTGTGTTTGGGGGAGTGTTTCTCACACTCAGCCGCACATCCTTCTTCCAAGTAGCACTGTGCTCACGCTCCTTTGAGGCCTCCTCTGTTAAGTAGCGCCCGTCACTTGTGCCAGGCTATGTCGATTGCTCCCTAAGGTCGATTGCTGATGTTAAAATCCAGGGATCGCAGGGCAACGGTGAGCATCGGCTTCACACACACATTGACTTTTAGTACTGGGCTCATCGGATCAGTTTTCATAACAGAAAGCGGACTTTGTTCTTTTCTTCCTTGGTCACTATCTTCCTCTCATTTCCAGCCTTTGAGCATTTTTTCAAAATGGTAAAACCCATTCACTCTGCAGAAGTACATTTAAAAAAAAATCCGAGTGACCCCCGATATTTAGGGAAAACGCCGAATTGATTTCAACGGGGCAAAGTTCAAAGGCATACAGTGGCGAGAAGATTTTAAGATGACAGACGATCTTTTGCTTGTTTACAGTCTCGGGACCTAGAGATCAAATCCTGCTTCCTTATTTACCTGTAGCCTGAATGGGACTATTCCCCTGATTAAGACAAGTGGAATCTGGGGCTTGATCTTGCTTCCATTGAAATCAATGGCAAAATTCCCAGCGAGTTCAATGAAAGCAGGATCGTAACCTGGACCCTTAGCGATCTGAGAGCATTGGGGGCTGAGCACATCTACTTGCAGTGGGGTCTTGTGGTTTGCAAAGTTTGCAGTTTGGAAGTCACTGCATGACAGCAGAGCGAGGGCCTTCGATTCATTATAGAGGGACCCGTTACTAGTTAAATGTCAAACTTCCCATGGCCAGGACTCTTATTAAAAGTTAATGAAACTGGAAAATGAAACTGGAAAATTTAGAAATAGAATGTTTTAAAAATCAGATCTGACCAACTAACCCTAATATAAATAAATCATATACTCCCCACCACCACCACACACACAGAGGAAGGCAAAGGTTCATGAGAATCTATCTATCTATCTACATACACCCTATCTATCTATCTATCTATCTATCTATCTATCTATCTATCCTGTTAGTTCAAAATGGTTCAAAGTGATATTTGCCAGGCTGCCAATCCATGAAATATATTCAAAGTTAAAACAAAACCAAACAAAAAAGCACCACGATTTTACCTTCTGAACAGTGGTTACTGTCAAGGTACAGTTACTTCTTTTTTTCATGTCCCTTGCCAAATTTATTCTCTGTTAATTGTTCCCTGTCAAACACCTAGCATCACAGCCCACAGCTAGCCACCTGTCCTGGCTGAGAAACTCCTTTTTTTCTGGAGCCTAAATCAGCCAATGCCTCTCAGGGGGTCGAAGGGATGCTTGTATAGCAGCGATGGGGATGGGGTGAACTCACAGGTTGCAGAGGCAAAGAAGAAGAAGAAGACGATGATGAAGACATACACAGCCGTAAACATACGCATATACAATTCCACGTCTGACTGTCAAAGCAAGCTTCCGTCTCTGACCATCCATCCCTCTGGCCTGGGACTCACAGAAAGTTCACTGGATGCAACAGTGGAAACTCTTCCTGGCCAAAGAGCAACACAGGCATGGAAGCCTGTCTGTTTCAAGCCTGGACTTAAGGGGCTCCAGTCTTTCTGCTGTGTATTATTTGCAGAGGGGTCGGAAAGGGACGGCATCCCACATGTAACATCATATAGATGGGCTGAAATAGCTAGGCAGAGGGAAGATCTGTCTCACTGGAATCTCAGTGTCCATTTTAACTACCTTTCTACCCGTGTAGGGGTTCGTCAAGACTTTAATATGGCATTTGTTTTTCGATATGATCCTTGGATACCAGAGGTGAGATCCTGCTCCTCAGAGAGCGAGGAGAGGAATAAATCAGAATTAATTCTGTCAAGGGCAGTGACGTTACTCCGGATTTACCCCATTGTAACTGAGAGCAGGATCTGGCCCTAGGTCTAGTGGTGACAGGCACTGGCCTCAATTTGCTTAAATTGGAATGACCTTTCCTGGTTAATTTCTTGTCAATATGTGGAAATCTAGGCTCCTCTCCCCTCCCCTCCCATCATCACCTAAAGCGAAAGAAACCCTGAGCTTGCTTGGCTTGAAGCAGAAAACAGAGGAGATCGGGAAAGCCAAACATAGCCAAACAGCGACACCCAGCACAGAGACCTGTGTAAATCAACCAGATGGGGAAATCCTCCTGACTGTGGAGCGCTGCCTGGAGGGGAGGGTGGAAGACAAATGAAAAGGCCAGGGCTGGAGACCATGCAAGTGTGGCTGAGCTTTGAATGCCTCCAAACAGGAGAGACATAGATACCTTGTGTGCAACGAACTCACCTGCACTCTCAACCCAGATTTTTCCCTTACATAAACGATCCGCTCATTCGGCTGCTTTGCTCAACTTTCCTATCTCGAAAGAGCTTTTGCAGAGCCCCTGCCCCCTCCCCTCTCCTCCCCCCCCCCCCCCCGAGCAATTCTGAGTGATAGGAAAAGAGCCAGAGATTCCGCTTGGGCAATGAAGGAGAATCTGGGGGCACCAGGCACGACTTGAGTTCCAAGTCAGATCAGCCACCCACCGCCTACCCCAAAGATCAGCCTGGAAATCCCAGCCTCCCCTCCCCCATTCAAGTTGTAATATACTCCATGCCGGTGACTGGGAAGATGGACAGCTGGGGAAGCTGCCCGGTCATTCATATATATAAAATCAGGTCCTACTGTATCTCATATATATATAATACACTAAGTGGTTACCATCACACAGCCCTACCTATAAGGGTACAAGCCTGGTCTGGTTAGGATTCTGACCTCTAGTCTCTGCTACTGATTTCGGCGTGGCTGTGACCATATCACTTAGCTCTAGAGGCTTTAGGAAAAATACCAAATATTTCAAAAGGTAGGATATAATCACAAGAGTTGGCAACACTAATTTCCTTGAAATCAAGGGGCTCTGCATAAATCCACATGTATGGAGTCAAGTGAGTAACTGAGGCCTTACTTATCCCCAGAGGACTGTTCTGAGAATTAATTAGGGAATGTGTGTACTGCTCTTTGATTATGTTGAACTCTATAATAGTACTGAATGTTATCTAATAAAAATAAACACAATCATTATGTCATTGTATCATTATAAAAATATACTTTCCATTCTTAAATACCATACACTGAAAACAAACAAAAATACATCAGAAAAGAACCAGGACATTTTCCAATTTCCCATCGCCTCCATTCTGTCTAAATAAGTTTCACAGGGAAAGCAGACCAATCAACAAACAACTCAATTTGTAAAGAAAACGATGTAGCGCCACCTAGTGGAAAACAGCCAGCATTTCTTTCCAGACCTCTGCAATACATTTGGCTGTAATTCAGATTTCTTATCAAAAACTTTAAAAAGACAAGTGAAGCATTTTATAAGGTTAAAAATAGCATTTTCTTTACTAAATAACATAAGCACTTTGTTGCCATACACAATGCCACCTCAGGCTGTGATTCGGTCAGACTTAAGATACTAAGTAGAATTAGACCAGATGAGTACTTGGAATGGGAGCCCTTCAAGGAAAACTCAGGGCACTTTAGCAAGTGATACTGGTGATTTGATAGATAGCACTTTGTCTAACTTAGGCTCTGATCCTGCAAAGACATATACAGGAGCTTAACTTTTCACACTGTAGAGTACTTAGATTGTAAGCTCTTTGGGGGCAGGGATCAGTGCATTGGAACAATTTTTATAGTGGGGCTACTGAAAGCCATTGAACAAAACTGTAAACCCTGTAAACGATGGAAACCATTTCAAGCTAGGGGGTGCTACCACACCCCCAGCACTCCTAGTTCCAGCACCCATGTCAGGGATTCTCTTTTTGTTCTATGTTTGCACAGCACCTAGAACAACTGGTCCTGGTCCATGACTTGGACCTCCTAGGTGCTACAATACAACAAACAATAACAATAGTTCCTAGTCCCTAAGAAAAGTACAGTAGCACAACCTGCAGTGAGTTTTTGGGACTGTGCATGCTCTTCAAAATTTTCTAACCTATGCAAAATTGTCAAAATAACTCAAGTCTAGCACCGACTCTTGTTTGGTCCAATAGTTCCATTTTCTTCTTCTGGACGTGCCATGTACACAGCACAGTGGCCACTGCTGCTGACAACATTGTAACTGACAGGTATGTAAGCTGGAAAGAGAGTGAAAATGCTTGGTCTTCCTTGCCTATTGCCTGGGTTGGATGTACTCTGATTTGATTTAAAATACAGTATGGTTATTGCAGAGTGCAGATTCTGATTGGGTCTATACCCATTGCCTAAGCAGACATTTAATTAACTTTATTATATGCAAATATTTTTGAAGTCTTTACTTATAAGGAAAGGGTATGAGGAATCTTTATCTATCTCACCCACTGTCCTATACACAGAGACACTGCTGCTGGTTGCAAAATTCTATTAAGCCTTATTCTTGAAAGGTTCTTTAAAATTACTCACTAGCTATCGATTAAAGGTGTAGCCAATTGTTTGACTACACTGGAGGTTTGTTCTTAACAATGTTCAAGAGACCAAATAACCAAACTTTGCCAAATTGATTATCTAAAGACAAATACAAAAAGGAGACATATACTCTCCTTCTGGGAAGCAATTCTTATCTTGCAGCTTAATCACCTTACAGAGAATGTGTGCTTCAAAGTTCAGCATTTCAGCTAGTAGTCTTTACAGTATGATTTCACAAGTTACAGGATCTTTACACATCATTAAAATCTGACCCACCAGTTTGTAACAGTTCCTTAACTTGTTGTTTTGTTCTGTACTTTTCTTATCTCTGTTTTGGATACTACATTCCAAGCCAGCTGGGAGGAGATAGAGATCCCAACCCGTGCTGGGACACACCGGTCATGTATCTTGGCTTTGACAGGCTTCCTATTTTCTAACGACAATGCTGACTTCAACTTTACAAAATGCTGTGGGATACTTGGCATGGACGAACAGAATTCATAGATTCATAGATACTAAGTTCAGAAGAGACCATTATGATCATCTAGTCCGACCTCCTGCACAACGCAGGCCACAGAATCTCACCCACCCACTCCTGCCAAAAACCTCTCACCTATGTCTGAGCTATTGAAGTCCTCACATCGTGGTTTAAAGACATTAAGGTGCAGAGAATCCTCCAGCAAGTGACCCGTGCCCCATGCTACAGAGGAAGGCGAAAAACCTCCAGGGCCTCTTCCAATTTGCCCTGGAGGAAAATTCCTTCCCGACCCCAAATATGGCGATCAGCTAAACCTTGAGCATATGGGCAAGATTCACCAGCCAGATACTACAGAAATTGTTGGAAGAGCATAGTACATTCAGTGTAAAAAACTCCCCTCCCCCATGTATATAAGGTATATTATATTAATAATATATGTGCTACTTAAATACGCCATTGAACATATACTATATGCCAGTGGTTCTCAACCAGGATGACATGTACCCCTGGGGGTACACAGAGGTCTTCCAGGGGGTACATCAGCTCATCTAGACACTTGCCTAGTTTTACAACAGGCTACATAAAAAACACTAGCGAGTCAGTGCAAACTAAAATTTCATACTGACAGTGACTTGTTTATACTGCCCTATATGCTATACACTGAAATGTAAGTACAGTATTTGTATTCAAATTGATTTCTTTTATAATTATATGGGAAAAATGAAAAAGTAAGCACTTTTTCAGTAATAGTGTGCCGTGACACTTTCGTATTTTTAAGTCTGATTTTGTAAGCAAGTAGGTTTTAAGTGAGGTGTAACCAGGGGGTACGCAAGACAAATCAGACTCCTGAAAGGGATACAGTGATCTGGAAAGGTTGAGAGCCACTGCAATATGCCATATAGAGAAAAAAAGATGTTGGGTCAGTTTCTTGTTTATGATCTGAATTCTGGCTGTAAATACACTGTGGAGAACACTCCTTGTGGAGGGGAACTTCACTGGTGTAAATCCAGCAATCCTGTCCTGGCTGTACATCTCTGGCTCACCCTGGAGATCTACACTGATATTCCACTAGCATAAATTCTTTGACTTTGTGCCAGTGGATTAACTTAGAGCTGTCCATAGACTGCTCTAAATGACATAAGGACCAGGTCAGCACTGGATAAAGGAGCCATGACTGGCTTCTGGATGGCACCAGCCACTTCTTCAGGTTTTGTCTTGTGTTTATACAGTGCTGGCCCAACACAGTGGGGCCTGGTCCATTCCTGGGGCTCCTAGGTGCTACTGCAATCCAAATAATTATAATAATTAGTTCATAAATAACTGAATCAAGTGGACCTTAGATGCAGCAGAGAACTGGTCAGTATTTTAAGGCAAACCCAAATATGTTCATTTTAAATGTGCATAGAGGGTGTGCCTGGACAAAACTCTATTTTTACAACATACAGCAAACAGTCAAACAGCGAGCAAATCTGTGTGTTCAGGTGAGAAGCAGATGCTTGTCTTTGGGCTCAATCTTATCACTATTGAAATCAATAGGGGGTTTGCCTTTGGCTTCACAAGTTCAGACCTTCATTAGTTAACTTCCATTTGAATAAAAACCTCTAACTCCCTGACTGAGTAAAGAATCTAAAGTAAACATAGTAGAATTAAACAGATTTGCCAGACATGGTTTTATGGAGTCTTTATTTCTAACCTACATTCATGTCAACCATTCACACTAACATATTCATGCCATCCTTGTTTTACGTCATCCCAGCTTATAGTAGATGCGAATATATCAGATGCATGAGGAAGCAAAGACTTGACCATTAAAAGCAATGTATATTTTTTCTAAAAATCTGATAACTTGACTTAGTTCTGTCTACAAGATGGTAAGCAGTTTGCTTGAATGCTGAGTAGTTGTTAAAAAACAGGGGTAAAATGCAATGTGCCAGTGCCCTCTAGCCTCACTACAGTAAAAGATCTGTGAGCATTTCCATAATAAAACCCCATCTTTACAGGGTTTTTTATTCTGACTGTAAAAATTTGCTTGGTGATTAAACTTACCATTCATATCAATTGTCCATACTCTGGACTAGGCTTTTCAAAAAATACATTGCTAGTTAAATTTTAAACAGTCATGTTATTAATATTTGGAAATCAGCCATTGTGCATTCACAGTACCTTTGTTCATAATGCATATAGGTATTACCACTGCAATAGCTGACAGTTAAAGACTGATATGTTTTGAGATATCATGTCAAAGGACCATATAATACAGCCATTCTTCAGGTAAAAAATTCACTTTAAAAAGAGTCTAATAATTTATACAAGAAAATCAAACAGATCTGAAGGAATTGATATGGAATATAAGAAAGAAAGAAAGAAAGAAAGAAAGAAAGAAAGAAAGAAAGAAAGAAAGAAAGAAAAACTTTTAAATATTCTAAGAGCTTGATCCTGGACCTTGATCCACCAGCGGCATACAGTCTATCAAAGTTTGCTCCATCCATCCTGTGCTCATCACTGTGGTATATGAACACCTCAAAGTAGCAGCGCTCGGCAGATTTCCGCAGCCAGGAGGCTTTCCCATATGTTGTGTGGGAACCACTCTCCCCCAGGGATGACCTGTAAGTCACGTGGAGTCTCTCAACCCTGCCCTCTGCCCAGGAATGGAGTCTTCTCCTCCTCGAGCGCTCTGGGGAAAGCACTGAGAATATGTAGTGCCTTCCAAATTCGACCCACTTGACTGATAGCTGGGGAGACTGAATGGGCAATAAGAAAAGGAGTACTTGTGGCACCTTAGAGACTAACCAATTTATTTGAGCATAAGCTTTCGTGAGCTACAGCTCACTTCATCGGATGCATACTGTGGAAAATATAGAAGATCTTTTTATACACACAAAGCATGAAAAAATGGGTGTTTACCACTACAAAAGGTTTTCTCTCCCCCCACCCCACGCTCCTGCTGGTAATAGCTTATCTAAAGTGATCACTCTCCTTACAATGTGTATGATAATCAAGTTGGGCTATTTCCAGCACAAATCCAGGGTTTAACAAGAACGTCTGGGGGGGGGGGTAGGAAAAAACAAGGGGAAATAGGTTACCTTGCATAATGACTTAGCCATTCCCAGTCTCTATTCAAGCCTAAGTTAATTGTATCCAATTTGCAAATGAATTCCAATTCAACAGTCTCTCGCTGGAGTCTGGTTTTGAAGTTTTTTTGTTGTAATATCGCAACTTTCATGTCTGTAATCGCGTGACCAGAGAGATTGAACTGTTCTCCGACTGGTTTATGAATGTTATAATTCTTGACTTCTGATTTGTGTCCATTTATTCTTTTATGTAGAGACTGTCCAGTTTGACCAATGTACATGGCAGAGGGGCATTGCAGGCACATGATGGCATATATCACATTGGTGGATGTGCAGGTGAACGAGCCTCTGATAGTGTGGCTGATGTTATTAGGCCCTGTGATGGTGTCCCCTGAATAGATATGTGGGCACAGTTGGCAACGGGCTTTGTTGCAAGGATAGGTTCCTGGGTTAGTGGTTCTGTTGTGTGGTATGTGGTTGCTGGTGAGTATTTGCTTCACCAAATACTGGGGGGCTGTCTGTAGGCAAGGACTGGCCTGTCTCCCAAGATTTGTGAGAGTGTTGGGTCATCCTTCAGGATAGGTTGTAGATCCTTAATAATGTGTTGGAGGGGTTTTAGTTGGGGGCTGAAGGTGACGGCTAGTGGCGTTCTGTTATTTTCTTTGTTAGGCCTGTCCTGTAGTAGGTGACTTCTGGGGACTCTTCTGGCTCTATCAATCTGTTTCTTCACTTCCGCAGGTGGGTATTGTAGTTGTAAGAATGCTTGATAGAGATCTTGTAGATGTTTGTCTCTGTCTGAGGGGTTGGAGCAAATGCGGTTGTATCACAGAGCTTGGCTGTAGACGATGGATCATGTGGTGTGGTCAGGGTGAAAGCTGGAGGCATGTAGGTAAGAATAGCGGTCAGTAGGTTTCCGGTATAGGGTGGTGTTTATGTGACTATCGTTTATTAGCACTGTAGTGTCCAGGAAGTGGATCTCTTGTGTGGACTGGACCGGGCTGAGGTTGATGATGGGATGGAAATTGTTGAAATCATGGTGGAATTCCTCAAGGGCTTCTTTTCCGTGGGTCCAGATGATGAAGATGTCACCAATATAGCGCAAGTAGAGTAGGGGCGTTAGGGGACGAGAGCGGAGGAAGCGTTGTTCTAAGTCAGCCATAAAAATGTTGGCGTACTGTGGAGCCATGTAGGTACCCATAGCAGTGCCGCTGATTTGAAGGTATACTTTGTCCCCAAATGTAAGATAGTTATGGGTAAGGACAAAGCCACAAAGTTCAGCCACCAGGTTAGCCGTGACATTATCGGGGATAGTGTTCTTGACGGCTTGTAGTCCATCTTTGTGTGGAATGTTGGTGTAGAGGGCTTCTACATCCATAGTGGCCAGGATGGTGTTATCAGGAAGATCACCGGTGGATTGTAGTTTCCTCAGGAAGTCAGTGGTGTCTCAAAGGTAGCTGGGAGTGCTGGTAGCGTAGGACCTGAGGAGGGAGTCTACATAACCAGACAATCCTGCTGTCAGGGTGCCAATGCCTGAGATGATGGGGCGCCCAGGATTTCCAGGTTTATGGATCTTGGGTAGTAGATAGAGTATCCCAGGTCGGGGTTCCGGGGTGTGTCTGTGTGGATTTGATCTTGTGCTTTTTCAGGGAGTTTCTTGAGCAAATGCTGTAGTTTCTTTTGGTAACTCTCAGTGGGATCAGAGGGTAATGGCTTGTAGAAAGTGGTGTTGGAGAGCTGCCGAGCAGCCTCTTGTTCATATTCTGACCTATTCATGATGACAACAGCACCTCCTTTGTCAGCCTTATTGATTATGATGTCAGAGTTGTTTCTGAGGCTGTGGATGGCATTGTGTTCCGCACGGCTGAGGTTGTGGGGCAAGTGATGCTGCTTTTCCACAATTTCAGCCCGTGCACGTCGGCAGAAACACTCTATGTAGAAGTCCAGTCTGCTGTCTCGACCTTCAGGAGGAGTCCACCTAGAATCCTTCTTTTTGTAGTGTTGGTAGGGAGGTCTCTGTGGATTGGTATGTTGTTCAGAGGTGTGTTGGAAATATTCCTTGAGTCGGAGACATCGAAAATAGGATTCTAGGTCACCACAGAACTGTATCATGTTCGTGGGGGTGGAGGGGCAGAAGGAGAGGCCCCGAGATAGGACAGTTGCTTCTGCTGGGCTAAGAGTGTAGTTGGATAGGTTAACAATATTGCTGGGTGGGTTGAGGGAACCATTGCTGTGGCCCCTTGTGGCATGTAGTAGTTTAGAAAGTTTAGTGTCCTTTTTCTTTTGTAGAGAAGCAAAGTGTGTGTTGTAAATGGCTTGTCTAGTTTTAGTAAAGTCCAGCCACGAGGAAGTTTGTGTGGAAGGTTGGTTTTTTATGAGAGTATCCAGTTTTGAGAGCTCATTCTTTATCTTTCCCTGTTTGCTGTAGAGGATGTTGATCAGGTGATTCCGCAGTTTCTTTGAGAGCGTGTGGCACAAGCTGTCAGCATAGTCTGTGTGGTATGTAGATTGTAATGGATTTTTTACCTTCAGTCCTTTTGGTACGATGTCCATCTGTTTGCATTTGGAAAAGAAGATGATGTCTGTCTGTATCTGTACAAGTTTTTTCATGCAGTTGATAGATTTCCACTCCATAAGGCTAAATGCAGTGCCTTGCATAATGACAGGTTTCAGAGTAACAACCGTGTTAGTCTGTATTCGCAAAAAGAAAAGGAGTACTTGTGCCACCTTAGAGACTAACCAATTTATTTGAGCATAAGCTTTCGTGAGCTACAGCTCACTTCATCGGATGCATACTGTGCAAAGTATAGAAGATCTTTTTATACACACAAAGCATGAAAAAATGGGTGTTTACCACTACAAAAGGCTTTCTCTCCCCCCACCCCACTCTCTTGCTGGTAATAGCTTATGGGCAATGTGGCCTACAACAAAGGTTCCGAGCTGATAGTTCTATAAAATAACAAGGGCAGCAGTGCAGGGCTAGAAACAAAGCCAGGGTGAACAGCATCATCCAAGGAGGGAAGACAGGAGCCCGCTATTGAAGAAACCACACCATAGACTCATAGAAATGTAGCTCTGGAAGGGACCTTGAGAGGTCAAGTCCAGCCCCTCAAGCTGAGACAGGGGCTGGACCATTCCTGACAGGTGTTTGTATAACCTGTTTTTAAAAGTCTCCAATGACAGGGATTCCACAACCTCCCTTGGAAGCCTATTCCAGGACTTAACCATCCTTAGTGATAGAAATTTTTTCCTAATGTCTAACCCATATCTCCTTTGCTGCAGATTAAGCCCATTTTGTCCTAGCGTCAGTGGATATGGAGAACAGCTGATCACCGTCCTCTTTATAACAGCCCTTAATATATATGAAGACTGTTATCAGGTCACTCCTCTGTCTACTTTTCTCAAGACTAAACATACCTAGTTTTTATAAATGAGAGATCAGGGCCCCAGACCTTCCCTCCCAAATCCACCAACGGTTCTGGGTAAAACTTTTTGTAACTAAAACATGCAGATTCAGATGACCCAAAACAAAACGTTTTGCTAACTTGTGTTGATTCCACTGAATTGTGTTGGGGAGGGAGGGCAGGAGAAGGGGGGGACAGACAAAACAAATTCTCCCCAAATCAAAACATTTCATTGTAACACTGTATAAATGAAACATTTTGATTTTTTCAATTCAAACCAGCTTTTTGTTTTGAAGTTTCCTTCCATTTCATTTTCAAACTGGTATAAAAAGCTTGAAATCCAAATGAAGCATTTTGTTCAACCTGAAACATTTGCATGCATCTGTGTGTGTGTGTGTGTGTACTTTTTGGTTTGCTGAAATTTTAAAAAATGTTCATTTTTAGCTGATTTGAAATGATGTTTTTTATTATTATTTTTCAGAACAGTCAACAAAGTGAAAAATCAGTTATTTGCACAGCTCTACCCACAACTCCATCACGGTGTCCTACTGGGGACTAGCGCTGCTCAGACTACATTTGATTAAAAGTATTTTTCTTGAAAAATGCTGTTGTGTCAAAGCCAAAATGTTTCATGGAGATGTATCAATTTCAACAACATTATCAATGCGAAGGTTTCTGAGATCCAGGACCCTCTGTCTCTTCTGAGGCGCTATCGAGTAAACATTTAAATGGTCCAAGAGAGCTCTTTAAACTTTTCCTTTTTTATTATTTTTATTAAGAGAGGAATTTACAGCAGGAAAAAAAAGTGATGTTCTTGTAATATTGATGACCTAACCTAAAACCAAACAGAGCAAAAATACAAACAAGAAAATTAAAGTTACAGCTCAAATTCCATTCTTAGAGCTTCCCATTATTCCTAGGTGTTGCTGGCAGTCGGCCTGATTCTGATCTTTCTTACGTTGATTCAACAAAGTTAGTCCTTATTTATGCCAATGTAAGATGATAATCAGATCCAATGTCTTCAACTATGAAGGGTTCCATGCAGCAGAAAATAGCTTCAACAGCTGCTGGCCCATGGAAGCTCCACAAGGCTAATTGTTTTGTGTTTCTTCCAAGTAAATCCTCTCTATTGTGGCTAGTTGGCTGCAGAATGCATGATTATGCATTCCACATTGCCTCCTTCTCTAGAGCACAATCTCTGGCATCACCTGTTTGAGTGCAATTAATAGATGACACGTTGGGCTCTTGAGAACGACCTGGAACATGTTTAGGAGTCCTCTAGATGTCCTCTGATGTCCAGTCAGCTGAGAAAGACCTTAAAATTGGAAGTTTGGAGCTGGGCTTTTCCCTTACTGAAAAGAACATGATCCTTGGTTTAGTCAATAGATCACTTTAGGTATCATTGAGCTCAGTAGCAATCCATGGATTACATTTTTCATACAACAAAACAGTCCTTGACCAGATTTCCCATTGTATTAACCAGAACCTGTCTAGTCATAGGAATGATAGACTACAACATCTTCATCCCCATTTAGAACTTTTTTTTGTGATTCTACTTCAGAGTCTTAGTGTCATAAAACGGCTGTGATATCACTCACTAGGAGCAGCTCCATTTTCCTGTGCAAGACTGATTGGGATGATCCACCTTTGAACACGTGAATATCCATTGCCCCTGTTCAATATGGAAAGGATATGCAATAAAAAAAAACAACAACAGAGGATGAAGAGGGGGTAACTGAAATCATCAACATGGAAAGACTTTGCTGACAGTTATTTCACTCATTTCCAAACAGTCCAGGCATTATCCATGCACTGCTCACGTCTGTACAATCCACTCCATTCAGAAAATACTTCTTTGTGGCTGAATACCATGTAAAGTGTACATTGCACATTAAAGTGCACCTTTTTGTCCATTTTAAAGTGTAATGGTCCCTTTAATGGTAATGGTCATAATGGACATGCCTCTGAAGGAGAAATTATTATCATTTATTCATATCACAGTAGCACTTAGGGGGTCCAGCTGAGACTGAAGCCCCATTGTGCTAGACACTGCACTAACACACAGAAAGAGAGAGTCTCTGGCTTGAAAAATTTACAATCTAACTAGACAAGATGGGGACACAGTTTGCAGGAAGGGAAGGAAAATTGTCTCCATTTTACAGATGGGTAACTGAGGCACAGAGAGATCAAGTGACTTTTCTGAGGTCGCACCAGAAGTCTATGACAGGGGTGAGAAATGAATCTAGATGTCCCATCTAGTGCCTTAACTACAACAATAGCCTTCCTCTCATCTGAAAAGCTTAAACCATCTCTATTCTTTGTAAAGCAAAGAGGTTTATAATGGCAACATTCTTGTACCTTTCCTTTTGTTTACAAAAAGAACCTCAATGAAAAGTGTATATTAAAATCACTAAAAAGCTCTACTTAGCTATTGAAATAGTTCAACAATTTTTCCTTTCCTGTATCATCTTGTGTGCCAAATAACAAGGTTGTTACAAAATATTGTGGCTTATTAATCTGTAGACATAGAGTAGATCCCAAAGACATATGCTGTTCCATTTCAAAGGGGAGGGGCTCCGTCTCCTTGTATTTGCTTTCAGAAATATAAGAGTGTAATGTACAGATGTGTACTTGGGATCTTCCTTTAGCAGAACAGCAACCAGCCAATACACATCCTACCAGGCACGAGTGCTGTGGGGAACAGAAAGAGGACAATGTGCATACAATAATCTTAAAAACAAAGTAAACCAGAGTGCTCAGTTGGAACGATAGTTGCTCCAGTCAAACCTAATGAATTCTTGTATAGATGTTTGTCAGGCCCCATGCTAACATGGCATTCAGACTCCTTACCAAAGCATGGCATTTGGGAATTGGATATTTAAAACATATATATGTATTTTATATTAACTAGAGTTGACATTTTTAGTGTGAAATGGCCTCGAGTATTAAAATTGTGACCTTCAGAGGAACATCATGCCCCAAATCACAAAACTTCAGTTTGACATTGGATCAGGCCCAAGCTGACTTCTGCCTCTGTGAGTCCTGTCCCAGTTACAATCAGGGGAAGAGCTCAAGCTAGAGCCACCTGGATTTAAAAGGGAGGCTGGCTGGGTATTCTCCATGATGGCCTCTACATTTTGGAATTCTTTGTTTCTTGGTTCAAAATAGCCACAGTCATTTGACCTTTAAGGCACACTGCAGGGCACATCTGTTTCTCTTGTTGCCAAATCCTGTAATATATTGCAAGTCTCACAATATTGGCTGTTTTCCTTAAAGTCCCAGCTCCTGGAGTCATGTGATTACCTGAATACTTTGGCTATCATGTTAAAAAAAAAAGTAAGTTTCTATCCCTCATGTTTGCAAAGAAAAGCTAAAAAATGTAAATTTCATAGGCTCAAAAACCAGAAGACAAATAAAAAGAACTCTTTTTTTTTAAAAAAATCACATGATTTTTAAGCCATTCTGATTATTTGGGGTGGGGGGGCTTAGCTAATGATTTTTTAATGTGGGGTTGATATTCTTGGGTGGTAGAGTGGGTGAATGGGGTAGTTGGGCTTTGGAACAGGGCAAAAATTTTTGTTGGATTTCATTGGCTGCCTGGTTCTTTGTTGTCCTATGGGGATTGAGTTGTTCAGGCTCCCTTCTTTTGTGCATATTCTTTTTACAACCTGCTGTGTTTTCAATGTTATGTATGTAACATTTCAATGTTAAGATATGTATCTCTGATCAAGATATCAGGTGGTAAAGCAGGACATAGGTTTTGTAACATTTCAGTATAGTGCTGTCCTCTTAAAAGGATTTTTAGTATGCTATTACTAATCGACAGAATTAGGTCATTTAAAATTGATTTTATTTTTATTAATATTAAGGGTGTTACAGTGTTTCACAAGTGCACTGAGGCAGTTTTGCAACTGGAATGAATATTCCCATATGTAATCATTCCTTTAAATGCCAATGGTTAGTGCTGTGTCAGTTCCAAATCCACGTTTAATCCAAAACTCTTTCTCCACTCTGTCCCAAATGCCAGTAATTCTAGACAGTTACCAACCCCGACACCTGTTGAGTGAAGCCTCAGGAATTCATTACTCATGGTTTGATTTCCCTGGTGAACTGTTAGTGCGAGGTTTTGAACATTGTCTTACAAAGCGATACCTTTTAAATACTAGCCGCCGATGGATTTTGCATGTACTCAAACAGAAGGACATTTTGTCATTTTCCCTTCTCCCCTGTGATTTTGACTGGTATAAATATGTTCACAAGCATGCTATTGCATTGTTAATATCATAAGATAAATCTAGTTGTACATAAAAAAATAAAGGAATAAGTAACATTTAAAATGCAGCGTACCTTCTCTGCAAGACCATCTGTTGTAAGATTACCGTATCCTGGCTTCCATTTGAACTGCGGCCCATTATAACATTATATGCACATATACTAGAATCCAGTTGTTTTTGCTATAAGCAGAAATTGTACAGTGAGTGCATGGTGGCTGATACAAATTAAAGTCTACAACATTTCACTAACACTGTTTGAATAGAGCTGTGTTTCTTTTATTTTGATTATTAACTGGATAATTTGTGTCTTGTGACATTTTGTATTTTCTATTATTTTAATAGACTGTCCGGTTTGGCCAATGTACATGGCAGAGATGGCATTGATACCACTGGCCATCACGTACAGCCCCCAGCTGAAACCTCTCCAGCACATTATTAACGATCTACAACCTATCCTGGAAAATGATCCCTCACTCTCCCAGACCTTGGGAGGCAGGCCAGTCCTCGCTTACAGACAGCCCCCCAACCTGAAGCAAATACTCACCAGCAACTACACACCACACAACAGAAACAGTAACCCAGGAACCAATCCTTGTAGCAAACCTCATTGCCTACTCTGTCCCCATATCTATTCTAGCAACACCATCAGAGGACCCAACCACATTAGCCACATCATCAGAGGCTCATTCACCTGCACATCTACTAATGTGATATATGCCATCATGTTCCAGCAATTCCCCTCTGCCATATACATTGGCCAAACCGGACAGTCCCTACATAAAAGAATAAATGGACACAAATTGGACATCAGGAATGGTAACATACAAAAGCCAGCGGGAGAACACTTCAATCTTCGTGGACATTCTATTACAGATTTGAACATCGCTATACTTGAACAAAAAAAACTTTAGAAACAGACTTCAAAGAGAAACAGCAGACCTAAAATTCATTTGCAAATTTAACACCTTTAATTTGGGCTTGAATAGGGACTGGGAGTGGCTGGCTCATTACAAAAGCAGCTTTGCCTCTCCTGGAATTGACACCTCCTCATCTATTACTGGGAGTGGACTACATCCACCCTGATCCAATTGGCCCTGTCAGCACTGGTTCTCCACTTGTGAGATAACTCCCTTTTCTTCATGTGTCAGTATATTTATTTCTGCATCTGTAATTTTTACTCCATGCATCTGCAGAAGTGGGGTTTTTACCCATGAAAGCTTATGCTCAAATAAATCTGTTAGTCTCTGAGGTGCCACTGGACCCTTTGTTGTTTTTGTGGATACAGACTAACACGGCTACCTCCTGCTACTTGACCATGGAGTGTTATTTACTAATTTAGGCTACGGGTTTTTTTTTTCTATAGTGTGTTCCATCATATGTGCATCTGAAAGTTTTACATTAAGTTGAAATACTGGAGTAGCTGATGAATTCAAATGAAAACAAATATAGATTGTAGTTTTATTGTCTGAATGACACTCTAAAAATGTACTTCCTTAACATTTCATTGTGAAGGTGAACATATGTAGTGCACCTTGGCTATAATTTGGTCATGTTGTCTAAGTTCAGCAGGTGTGGGACATGGCCCCACAGAGAGGGATGACCCTCAAGGAAAACCCTGAGTGCTATAGAAAGTGGTCTTCATGATTCAGTAGATGTCATTCTTTCTTCTGAGATATAGTACTGAGAAAATACCCCAGCAGGTTGTTGGGATACTCTGTGGTGGTAAAGGGGCCATCTTCTAAATGACATGTAAAGTTGAGACCCTAACCACTTTTGACCCTGAAAGATTCCATGGCATTTTGATCAAGAACAGGGAAGTTAATCCACGTGTCCTATATAAATTCGAATTCAGGTAACTAAAATCTTCCCATCTAAATTCATTCTGCAGTTTCAGCTAGATACATTATTCTTTTCCACTTATTACCCTAAACTATTGCATAGTATCTCCATGTGATACTAAACCATTGTTGCCATCTGCTCCAGGAGTGGCTATATTTTAGAATTCAGTGGTTTCTCTCTCAATTAGAAATCACGTATGCCTAAGTGCCCTTCCAGAATAGGGATGTTTTTCTGAATTGGGTCCCCCTGCATTCTCTCCGAAGGTCAGAACAGCCAGAAAAGAAAAGTTCTCAATAAATATTGTTGAAAAGCTCAGGGGCAAAGAAAGCGGAGAGACTAAAAGATCTTATAATGGAAAATAATAGAAGATGTTGTAGGGAAAAGCTCAGAGTTAAGTTATTTTTCTTAACAGAAGGTTTTTGACCCCCAAATCCTAAAGCAAACATATGCCAGTATTATTG
This sequence comes from Chelonia mydas, assembly GCF_015237465.2. Taxonomy (NCBI): domain Eukaryota; kingdom Metazoa; phylum Chordata; order Testudines; family Cheloniidae; genus Chelonia; species Chelonia mydas. Next base: position 17,368,232 of record NC_057852.1, read on the forward strand.
TCTTGCCTTTACTATTATATGTGTTTTAATGTAAGTTCTATCTCCCTCAGAGCCTAGCCTGCCCTTCTGCTGATCCTGCAATGAAGTCAGGAGCCTGTGCTCATGACATTACTGTCTATTGCTTTGAAAGTTATTATGATTTATTTATTCAGGGCCAGATTCTGCCCCAGGCATTCTGGAGGGGGGAAGAGGACCCCACTGAGGTTGAAATCTCAGGAGGAATTCTGGCTGAATCCACCAGAATTCCTGCTAGAGGCATGTAGATTGAAAATTACTAGCTCTGCCATCCAGACAGCTCTGTGACCCAGATGGACAGGGTCATGTCTCCACCCTTATCCTGCCTCTTCTCAGCTATCTTAGATGGTTAGCTCTGATAGGGACACTGGATCAAGCCCTAGTGGAGGGACTGACAACAACCTTCATGCTTATTTATTGATCTGATGGCATTCTTCCATTTTCTAAAAAAGTGACTTGGTGGCCCAGTCTTCCATCACTGGTGGGTCTTAACTGACCTGATACCATCATCGGCAGAGAAAAGGAGAGGTCTGGTGGGATGGTGCATGTTCTGTTTTGAGATGTCCTCATTCCTTTTGGCTGTTCACCTTCTTTCCTTTCCTTTGGGGCATGTAGCAAAGAAATATGGGCCAGCCCCTCAGCGGGTGTAAATTGGTGTAGTCCCATTGACAGCTATGGTATCAATGGCATCAATGGAGCTATGCTGATTTACCCCAGATGATGGGCTGGGCTTTCGTGTCTTCCAGTTTTGAGAGTCAGTGGAAGGCAGGAAAGTTGGCCTAGAGTCCACCACTTGGACCACTACATTCCTAGGCAACAATCCCTTTCTAGGGGAATCTGGAAATGGGAAAATTCTCTTCTAATTAGCCAACTGGCCTGGGAATTAGCTACAGTGTAATATGTGCTGAAACAAGGGAGAGAAGGAAGTTGGCTATTTTCACTTGGGAAGTGATCCTTTGGTGATCTATTCCATCAGTTGGCTTGATGCAGTCATTGGAGTGAGGTTTAAATTAAAGTGGGGATGAATATACTTCTTTGGTATTTGACCTAAATGCAAGCACTAACCAGCAGTCTTTGTCAAGTACTTGATATAAATATGAGCAGGATGAATATGAAAAATGAGAGAAAACAATGGGGTTGTGTACATTTGTTTTCAAATATGCTGTACTACTGGTATAAATCAATTTCTGATAAAAATAATAATTTACAGCATTTCTACAGCAACAATAATTAAGCATATGAATCTCATTTACAGATGCACTAAGCTTAAAATACATTCTTCTAATATGTAAAGAATAAAATTTCATTCAAAAGTGTGTGGCTTGCCATGCAAATTCAAATGGATTAATACATTTTGTGATGTGACCGTGATTATTTTTATGACTACTAATAAAAAGCATTCAGTCTGCAGCTAATACAGAATACACCTGCAGTACTTGTTCTTAATTACAGGCAAATTGCATTTTAGAAAAACCAGCCCCCTCTGTATTATCCGGCAGAAGTCAGCAATAATGCTCGGTGACAACTATATCTTCAGCAGAACTGAACAGTTATTCTGCTGGAATGCTGCTTGGTAGAACTCCAAGTAACACCTTCTTGATCAATGCAAGATTTCAGAGCCTGTTTGTATTCTGCTTCCTCCATTCTTCAGTGTTCATGGACATGACAAGAAATTACTTTGATAGATCTCAGTTCGCACATGCATAGAAGCTGAGGAACCATGGACAAAAGTTCCATTACAATTTCATCCAAGCAGCTCCAGAGACTTTCACAGGCCAGGAAGGGGTTCTTGATGGAGCACTTAACGTCTCTTTCTTTGTTTTTCTGTGGGAGATTGTTTTGGTTTTTTTCAGAGTATGAACATTGAAGTCTGTGGCGCTAGCCTAATTTACACCAACTGAGGATCAGGCTCAGTATTTCCATTTTTTTGTTGGATTTATCCCTAAAGGTTTAGAATAAAATCTTGGGTCAAAATTTTCAAATCTGGGTGCCTAAAATTAGGGTCTTAAATCCATATTTAGGTTCCCTAATAAAAATGGCCTATTTTTCAGAGATGCTGAGATCCTACAACTCCCATTGAAGTTGATGATCAGCAACTTTGAAAATCAGGTTGCTGTTAAATATTGATTTAGGAGTTTCACTTTAAACACTCAGCTTTGAATATTGTTGGCCTTTGGCACCAAACCATTGGATATTGCAGTTCGATTTAGAGGCCACAATTTAAACCATAGAGAAGGGATATACATCAATGTGAAATATTGTTCTAAAAATAATATTAGACCCCCCCCCTCACATTAATAAGGCATCCTTTGTTCTGATTTAGTTTGGCTGAAGCATGAAGAACTAGCATTTGATATTTTTGCCATAATTCTGATCTCATAGGCCCCAGTCCTACAAAGATCTGAAGTTAGAGGGATTATTCACAATAAGGTTACGCACATGTTTAAAACTTGGCAGAATCAGGTCCTAAATCTGAAACATCCATGATTCCTCCTCTTGCAACCCTAACTCATACAAGAAGTCTCCATGAAATCGTACTGTGCTCTTTGCAGTCAATGGAATTACTGGTAAGAGTCAGAGCGTGAATGAATAAGGGTTGCAAGATTGATCTCCTTAGCCCAGAGTCCTTAAAAACGTGCATTGCAGACAGAACAACAGGATACAGGGTGTGTTATGGTTTACTGCTTTTGTTAACTATTCAAATTCTTTTCATAACTCCCACTTGGTTTCTGAAATATTCCGTTCTGATGGAGACCACAAGGTAGCATTTAACTGCTGGGGTGGGGGGGAAGTCACTCATTTTTGATGGCTCATTTTAATAACCTGAGTTGTGTCTTGTGACATCTTAAACTAGCTCAGTTACAAGCATGCCTGAATCTCTTTGTAACTGTGGAATTTAGAGAGGGTGGAGGATGAGTCTTTAAAATAGATGGCTGGCTTCCAGTACATCCTGTATAATAATTTCATCAATGGATTGTTGTATTTTAATAAATCATTATTAGTCCACCACTGCAGGTATGTGTGCAATGCAAACTGTGAACACAGCAACCTCGGAAAGTTTTATAACTGTATATGGTGTTATCTCAAAGAATATGCAAAGATCTATGCCAATCTGCAAGTTCTTGATTGTTTAAAAAAAACTCTCAGAGATGGTTGCTCCTCTGGGCTTGCTGTCAAAATCCTCACACTAAATAAAACTAGCTCTTTTAGGAAACTTGCTAATCAAGTGAGCAGTTAAGACTGAATAGTTATTTTATCCTGAATTGGAATGGATCCACATATCAGCAATAACTAAAATAGAGTGGTTGGCAAAATCATTCAGCACTTCACATCACACTCTTTTCACACGTCAGGAATCACTGTTTCCAAAAACCTTCTGGATTGTATCTGAGAGTGGTTCTAGAGCACTGAACTGCTGGATACACCACCTTCTCCTGCACAAGGAGAATGGCTTCATATCTGCTACAGACATCTTCCCTTTAACATTAGTTACAAAAATCCTCAATCTGTGGAAATTCAGTTTTTTAGGGCCTCTTCTGGGAAACACATTCATCCACATTTCTTTGGACTTTGAGTGCAGCATTTTGCCCCAAGATACATCCACGCAAGTCCATTTGAAGTCAATGGAAATTATGGATTCATAGCTTCGGGCAGAATTTGGCTCTTTGTGTTGATATCCTGAAAACGGGATGTCAGCTTAGGTTGGTTGCTTGTGCACAGTTGATGGCTTGCCTTGCAAATGTTCCATCTTGACCCTTGTGCTGTAACTTAGAGTTGTGTTGCTACAAGTGATTGGGGCTTTGCAAATTTTTAACTCAGCTCTTGTGGAAGTTGAGTTAAACAATTCCCCCTTGAACGTGGAAAAAGAATAAAGAATTCCCACTCAAAGACTCCTTTTAAATTGATATCCTTCATAGGCTGGCTCAATAGAGAAGATTCTCAGCAAGTGTTCTGGGCCTGATTCTAATCTCTTTCCTACTTATTTTACACCATTGATGTCACATAACTATTTCTATTAGTGTTTGTTCACTGATCAACAGTCAAACCCCATTAAAAAGGCATTCCACCACAGTTATGTGTATCTGTGTATATATTTACATACACAATGGATGCATGCACACATATATCAGCTTATATACAAACAATCTCACCTACGTATACAGCCATGGAGAGCATTTTAATCACAACACACTCAAGAATGTACCCTGTACTAAGATATTGTCACTTGTCAGGTGGCTGCCACTTCTCGTGTGTTTGGCTTTCAACTTCCTGTTTAAACCATGGTTATAGTCCAAGGTGACACACTCTGTGGTCTTACTGTTGAAATAATTCATGGTCAATGTACAGTACCTCTGGCCATCTTACCTAGAAATCAGACAGCAATCATAAAACTCAGGGGTAATTAATCAAAGGGCCTTGTTAAAGACAAAGAATCTTGGCTTTGGATCAGGCCACGAAAGATGAGTATGAGAGAAACAATAAAGATCTACATTTAATCAATCAAAGACAAAGTCTCTTAAATCAAAGCTCGGATCTTAATTATATCTGGCATGATTCTTCATCTTTAAATTCCACCCCGGCCGTTCGGTACAGACCACATCACAACTGCAGCAAGAGCAAGGCTGTTCCCAGTCTGTGTAGGGCTGTTGCTTGCTTGGGAAACAGGGAGAGTTTGAGATGAGTTATTATAAGGAACTGCTGCTTGTTACTGAGGTCTTGCAGCTGAGGATTTCCTAGTGTGAGAGCAACTTTCCCATTAGGCTTTAGCAGCTGTGAAAGGACCAGCGAACAGCCCTGGCGGGGGAAGAATATGTTTTGTGCTCTACCAGGTTGATGAATGGGTTGTCACTCCGAGGTCTCCTTCTGCACCGTGGCATTACATGACAGTTGCCTTTGTTATCTGGAAGAAATATGGCTGCTATCACTGGTGAAGCACATGGTGTGAGTGTCTGAGGGTTATTACTCCAGTAATGGGAGGACAAGGGTGATCATTATGTCAGAGCCTGCAGAACGTCAGTGCCATTGTGTTCAGACAAGACCTGTCACTTCCCCACGTGTCAGCAGAGGCAATCACCTCTGATAATTTATGGCTGGGCCTGTGGCTGTCCCTAGAGAGATTTGGGGGCCAGTCCAAAGCCCATTCAAGTTAATGGGAGTCTTTCCATTGACTGGGATTTGGATCAGGCCCTTGATTCTCAGGTAAAAGAGACGTTTTATATTTAAAGGGATATCTTTTTTTCCTTCCCACACTGGCACTGAAATAACCATTTTCCTCTTGCCCGGCCCAATGTACCTTGGTGAATTATGACCAGAAAGGGAGCAAGCTCCCTTTGCAGCTGCTGGCTGTCATCTCTCCCAGAAGCTCACGTCCCCATAGCCTATAGATGTGCAATACAATATCTTCCTCCTCTGCTAAATGTTTTGTTTAGGATCTACAGAGTCCTGGTGGTAGTTAAGACCAAATAGTTCCTAATGCGACAGCAGCGGTAAGGCCAATAAATAGGTAGTTTGCAATGGTAACCTGAAGCCAAGACAGGGCTAATTTGTTTCAAAAGGATGGGACAAGTTAATTCTCCAGATTTATACACCCTGAAAGCCCCAGCACCTGTTGCAGGACTTTTCGAGTCAGAGAAGATGACACTCCAGTGACTCCTGATGTCTTTAAATACTCTCAGCAATGACAAGAATCACTTGGTTGGAGAAAACAGTTGATAATGCAAACCTGGGTCTGGCATTTCGAAGCGTGGCTTCCCTTAGGGACCCGATCCTGCCGGCTAAATTGCCACGTGACCCGTTCCAATGAACAGGGCTTTTCCCTGCGTCAGGGCAGTAAGATTTGATCATTAAATGGGTTTGCTTGCTCTCCCGCTTTCTGTGTTCTCCTACCCCTTGGTGATAACAGCTAAATCACGGTAATAATGGTATCCGATTCGGGATTCCCCTTCCAGGCCCAGAGATCCCTGTAGGTGTGCAAATCTTAACATGATTTGCAAATCGGGTTTCCTTCACTGCTGCCAGTTTGTTCTCTACCTGGCAATTTTGGCAGGAGAAAGAAATCTGCATTCACGAGCGATCTCTGGCTCAGAAGCTCCTGGTTCTTGTTTTGTTTGAGGAACAGAGTGTAACTCTGCGTAAATTTCCATCTTGCCCCGTCTGCTCTGTTTTTCTGTAACTGGGG